>NW_020174057.1:5971148-6061658 GCF_003031525.2 Neophocaena asiaeorientalis asiaeorientalis | reverse complement strand
GTGTCTTAGAGTTTTCTTCATACAGGTCTTTTTTCTCCCTAGATAGGTTTATTCCTAGGTATTTTATTCTTTTTGTTGCAGTGGTAAATGGGAGTGTTTCCTTAATTTCTATTTCGATTTCTCCTCATTAGTGTATAGGAATGCAAGAGATTTCTCTGCATTAATTTTGTATCCTGCAACTTTATGAAATTCATTGATTAGCTCTAGTAGTTTTCTGGTGGCATCTTTAGGATTCTCTATGTATAGTATCATGTCACCTGCAAACAGTGACAGTTTTACTTCTTCTTTTCCAATTTGTATTATTTTATTTCTTTTTCTTCTCTGATTGCCGTGGCTAGGACTTCCAAAACTATGTTGAATAGTAGTGGTGAGAGTGGACATCCTTGTCTTGTTCCTGATCTTAGAGGAAATGCTTTCAGTTTTTCACCATTGAGAATGATGTTTGCTGTGGGTTTGTCCTATATGGCCTTTATTATGTTGAAGTAAGTTCCCTCTTTGCCCACTTTCTGGAGAGTTTTTATCATAAATCGGTGTTGAATTTTGTCAAAAGCATTTTCTACATCTATTGAGATGATCATATGGTTTTTTTCCTTCCATTTGTTAATATGGTGTATCACACTGATTGATTTGCATATATTGAAGAACCCTTGCATTCCTGGGATTAACCCCCACTTGATCATGGTGTAGGATCCTTTTAATGTCTTGTTGGATTCTGTTTGCTAGTATTTTGTTGAGGATGTTTTCATCTATATTCATCAGTGATATTGGTCTGTAATTTTCTTTTTTTATAGTATCTTTGTCTGGTTTTGGTATCAGGGTGATAGTGGCCTCATAGAATGAGTTTGGGAGTGTTCCTTATTCTGAAATTTTTTGGAAGAGTTTGAGAAGGATGGATATTAGCTCTTCCCTAAATGTTTGATAGAATTCACCTGTGAAGCCATCTGATCCTGGACTTTTGTTTGTTGGAAGATGTTTAAGCACAGTTTCAATTTCATTACTTGGGATCAGTCTGTTCATATTTTCTATTTCTTCCTGGTTCAGTCTTGGAAAGTTATACCTTTCTAAAAATTTGTCCACTTCTTCCAGGTTGTCCATTTTATTGGCATAGAGTTGTTTGTAGGAGGAGTCTCTTAGGATGCTTTATATTTCTGCACTGTCTGCTGTAACTACTCCTTTTTCATTTCTAATTTTATTGATTTGAGTCCTCTCCCTCTTCTTCTTGATGAGTCTGGCTAATGGTTTATCAATTTTGTTTATCTTCTCAAAGAACCACCTTTTAGTTTTATTGATGTTTCCTATTGTTTTCTTTGTTTCTATTTCATTTATTTCTGCTCTGATGTTTATGATTCTTTCCTTTTGCTAACTTTGGGTTTTGTTTGTTCTTCTTTCTCTAGTTCCTTTAGGTGTAAGGTTAGATTGTTTGAGATTTTTCTTGTTTCTTGAGGTAGGCTTTATAGCTATAAACTTCCCTCTTAGAACTGCTTTTGCTGCATCCCATAGGTTTTGGATCATCATGTTTTCATTGTCATTTGTCTCTAGGTATTTTTTGATTTCCTTTTTGATTTCTTCAGTGATCTCTTGGTTATTTAGTAATGTATTGTTTAGCCTTCATGTGTTTGTGTTTTTTTCCATGTAATTCATTTCTAATCTCATAGCGTTGTGGTCAGAAAAGTTGCTTGATATGATTTCAGTTTTCTTAAATTTACTGAGGCTTGATTTGTGACCCAAGATCTGATGATCCTGGAGAATGTTCCATGCACAGTTGAGGAAAAAGTGTAATCTGCTGTTTTTGGATGGAATGTCCTATAGATATCACTTAAATATATCTGGTCTATTGTGTCATTTAGAGCTTGTGTTTACTTATTTATTTTCATTTTGGATGGTCTGTATTGGTGTAAGTGAGGTGTTAAGGTCCCCCACTATTTTTGTGTTAGTGTCAATTTCCTCCTTTATAGCTGTTAGCAGTTGCCTTATGTATTGAGGTGCTCCTGTGTTGGGTGCATATATATTTATAATTGTTATAACTTCTTCTTGGATTGATCCCTTGATCATTATGTACTGTCCTTCCTTGTCTCTTGTAACATTCTTTATTTTAAAGTCTATTTTATCTGAAATCAGTATTGCTACTCCAGCTTCCTTTTAATTTCCATTTGCATGGAATATCTTTCTCCATTCCCTCACTTTCAGTCTGTATGTGTCCCTAGGTCTGAACTGTGTCTCTTTTAGACAGCATATATACGGGTCTTATGTTTGTTTCCATTCAGCAAGCCTGTGTCTTTTGGAAGGAGCATTTAATCCATTCAAGTTTAAGGTAATTATCAATATGGATGTTCCTATGACCATTTTCTTAATTGTTTTGGGTTCGTTTTTGTAGGTCCTTTTCTTCTCTTGTGTTTCCCACTTAGAGAAGTTCCTTTAGCATTTGTGGTAGAGCTGGTTTGGTGGTGCTGAATTCTCTTAGCTTTTGCTTGTCTATAAAGCTTTTGATTTCTCCATGGAATCTGAATGAGTTCCTTTCTGGGTAGAGTAAACTTGGTTGTAGGTCCTTCCCTTTCATCACTTTAAGTATATCATGCCACTCCCTTCTGGCTTGTAGAGTTTCTGCTGAGAAATCAGCTGTTAACCTTATGGGAGCTCCCTTGTATGTTATTTGTTGTTTTTCCCTTGCTGCTTTCAATAATTTTTCTTTGTCTTTAATTTTTGCCAGTTTGATTAGTATGTGTCGTGGCGTGTTTCTCCTTGGGTTTTTCCTGTATGAAACTCTCTGCACTTCCTGGACTTGGGTGGCTATTTCCTTCCCCATGTTAGGTAAGTTTTTGACTATAATCTCTTCAGATATTTTCTCTGATCCTTTCTCTCTCTCTTCTCCTTCTGGGACCCCTATAATGCAATTGTTGTTGTGCCTCTTCTCCTTCTGGGACCCCTATAATGCAATTGTTGTTGCGCTTAATGTTGTCCGAGAGGTCTCTTAGGCTGTCTTCATTTCTTTTCATTCTTTTTTGTTTATTCTGTTCTGCAGCAGTGAATTCCACCATTCTGTCTTCCAGGTCACTTATCCATTCTTCTGCCTCAGTTATTCTGCTATTGATTCCTTCTAGTGTAGTTTTCATTTCAGTTATTGTATTGTTCATCTCTGTTTGTTTGTTCTTTAATTCTTCTAGGTCTTTGTTAAACATTTCTTGCAACTTCTCGATCTTTGGCTCCATTCTTTTTCCAAGGTCCTGGATCATCTTCACTATCGTTATTCTGAATTTTTTCCCTTGCTGCTTTCAATAATTTTTCTTTGTCTTTAATTTTTGCCAGTTTGATTAGTATGTGTCGTGGCGTGTTTCTCCTTGGGTTTTTCCTGTATGAAACTCTCTGCACTTCCTGGACTTGGGTGGCTATTTCCTTCCCCATGTTAGGTAAGTTTTTGACTATAATCTCTTCAGATATTTTCTCTGATCCTTTCTCTCTCTCTTCTCCTTCTGGGACCCCTATAATGCAATTGTTGTTGCGCTTAATGTTGTCCGAGAGGTCTCTTAGGCTGTCTTCATTTCTTTTCATTCTTTTTTGTTTATTCTGTTCTGCAGCAGTGAATTCCACCATTCTGTCTTCCAGGTCACTTATCCATTCTTCTGCCTCAGTTATTCTGCTATTGATTCCTTCTAGTGTAGTTTTCATTTCAGTTATTGTATTGTTCATCTCTGTTTGTTTGTTCTTTAATTCTTCTAGGTCTTTGTTAAACATTTCTTGCAACTTCTCGATGTTTGGCTCCATTCTTTTTCCAAGGTCCTGGATCATCTTCACTATTGTTATTCTGAATTCTTTTTCTGGAAGGTTGCTTCTCTCCACTTCATTTAGTTGTTTTTCTGGGGTTTTATCTTGTTCCTTCATCTGATATGTAGCCCTCTGCCTCTTCATTTTGTCTATCTGTAAATGTGGTTTTTGTTCCACAGGCTGCAGAATTGTAGTACTTCTTGCTTCTGCTGTCTGCTGTCTGGTGGATGATGCTATCTAAGAGGCTTGTGCAAGTTTCCTGACGGGAGGGACTGGTGATGGGTAGAGCTGTGTGTTGCTCTGGTGGACAGAGCTCAGTAAAACTTTAATCCGCTTGAGTTCTGATGGCTGAGGCTGGGTTCCCTCCCTGTTGGGTGTTTGGCCTGAGGCAACGTAACACTGGAGACTTCTTGGGCTCTTTGCTGGGGCTAATGGTGGACTCTGGGAGGGCTCACGCCAAGGAGTACTTCCCAGAACTTCTGCTGCCAGTGTCCCTGTCCCCACAGTGAGCCACAGCCACCCCCCGCCTCTGCAGTAGTCCCTCCAACACTAGCAGGTAGGTCTGGTTTATTTTCCCCTGGGATCACTGCTCCTTACCCTGGGTCCCAGTGCGCACACTACTTTGTGTGTGCCCTCCGAGTGTGGAGTCTCTGTTTTCCCCAGTCCTGTCGAAATCCTGCAATCACATCCCACTAGCCTTCAAAATCTGATTCTCTAGGAATTCCTCCTCCTGTTGCTCTACCCCCAGGTTGGGAAGCCTGATGTGGGCCTCAGAACCTAAACTCCAGTGGGTAGACTTCTGTAGTATAAGTGTTCTCCAGTCTGTGAGTCACCCACCCAGCAGTTATGGGATTTGATTTTACTCTGATTGCACCTCTCCTACCGTCTCATTGTGGCTTCTCCTTTGTCTTTGCACATGGGGTATCTTTTTTGGTGAGTTCCAGTGTCTTCCTTTCAATGATTGTCCAACAGCTAATTGTGATTCCGGTGTTCCGTAAGAGGGAGTGAGAGCACGTCCTTCTACTCTGCCATCTTTGTTCAGGGCCCCGCAGACAAATTTTGAGAAATAAAATTACTGGGCATGAGGTCATTGGAATTTTTAAGGTCCTTGATACACAGTAACAATCGAATTCTACTATAGTTGCCACAAGTGGTGTCCGCTGTGGCCTTGATCGTGTGACAGCATGAAACTGAGTTTATCCCTGTTGGTCCTCCCACACGTACTCAGAAGCATCCTTGCTGGAGAAACAGACTGATAGGAAAGTGTATTCTTTGACTTTTCAAAATAACTTTTAAAAGCTATCAATGATTATAGTATTGAAAGCCAAAACCTTTCATTTTCAAGTCATGTTTTTTCAGAGAAGGAAATAATTCAAAACAGAACAAAAACTCAGACTCTGGAAAAATAACCTGTAGTTTCCACATATAATACACAAACTACCCAGTCATATATGCGAGCAGGTCCTAGGATGCATATCATCTTACACACACCTCCCTAAATTCTATGTCCTTTTCTAATTATTTTTCTTTGCATTATATAGGTTTTAATCCAGTTTTAATTTTATATTTAACCCAATTTTACCTCTAAGGAAGAGTAGAAGAGGCTCATAAGAATATTGTCCTTGGGCCATTCTCTTTCTCAGGGAGACATTTCCAGGGTAGAAAACCTGTGATATGAAATGCCTTGCTCAGGACATCAAGGCATTTGCTCAGATAATAATTTATCAGTACATACTATGAAATAGCATTTTTTTACAAAAGCAGCTGGTATCAAGGCAGTGTGTATATGCAATCAAAAACTGAAGAAAGGGGATTTAATTTAATAAAGTAGCCCATGAACATTTCCACCTTTAATTGCTAGAGACAGGGGCAAAATTTCTATTTGTGCCTTATGGTTCTGCTACATTGTAAGTGCTCAACCAGCAGAAAATTGTAACAGGATGGAAAACCTCTTTATGACGATGTGGTATAAGTATGAATTTGTTGTTTAAAAAAATGTTCATATCAACGAAAACTCTCATGTGTCTAAATATATCTCCCTTTATTTTTTTCAAAATGAAATCTTTACACAATCTCTCTTTTTTGAATCACATGAATCAGCTTAAACAATAAATGATGTTCATTTCACATATCCAAATATAAAAAACTAAGCTTCGATACTACCATGCATTGGATAACTGGAGATGTCTTATTGGAGATTGTTTCTGTTAAACTGTTGTTAGCATAGTGATTACTAACTTTAAATTTTTCTATAGAAAAAAATATATTTTCATTTGAAAATGTAAAGTTTGAAAGACTAGTATACTGAAACATGACTTAACATTATTGTTGAACTATGGTAATTAAACCAGGGTGGCAGAACCTATGTTGAAATGGATAGAAATTGGAAACTTTGGTTCCTACATAGAAAATGTTCCAGAAAGCTTATCTGTCTTTATGGTGAATTGACTCTTAGTGAAAACCTTTTGAAGTTTGTTACTGTGTGAATGGCTTGAGAATGCGCAAATTTGACAGTATGTCCCAAACTGAATATTTTTGTCCACCTTATCCACAAAACCTGTTTGTTTTCCATTGTTTTCCAACTCAGTTAGCTTTAGCAGTCTACCTTTAATAGCCCCTGCCTGCAATTTGACAGGCATTCTGTGCACCTCCATTTCCCTTCCTTCCCACAGGCAAATACCAGTCTTACATTTCCACGAGGGATTCACATCCATCCACTTATTTATATCCTTGAAATCCCTCTGCTTGACCAGGTCATCTG
Source organism: Neophocaena asiaeorientalis asiaeorientalis (assembly GCF_003031525.2). Taxonomy (NCBI): domain Eukaryota; kingdom Metazoa; phylum Chordata; class Mammalia; order Artiodactyla; family Phocoenidae; genus Neophocaena; species Neophocaena asiaeorientalis. Next base: position 6,055,138 of record NW_020174057.1, on the reverse strand, counting down.
AATTACTGCATGCCTCCTGCCTCTAATTGATGTTCCTCTCTCCCATTTGTGAAATATGACCAGAGCTATTCTGTAACATGCAAACATGATCATATCTTCCTGCTTAAAACTATTTGGCACCAAACTACTGCTCTGAAAATATGCAAACTTCATGTCATGGCTTGTAAAATATTTGATAGCTACTTTCTACCCTGAATTAAGCCCCATCCCTGGTGTTTCATGCAGCCAACAAACCCCACTTCCTCCACACCTAACTTTTCCAGCTTTTCTGAACTTCTTTCAGCTTCTACAATTACATAAACTTTCATGCCTCTGAGCATTTGCACATGCTTTTCTCTGCCAGCAAAACTACCGGTCCTGCCAGGAAAATTCTTAATCCTCATTTTTGATTACCTAATTTCCATTCATCCTTTTGGCTAGTGGATTTCAAACACATTTTTGGTCATGACCCATCTTAAAAAATATATTTTACATCCAACCCAGATCTCTCTCACACATAGACACAAACTCAACTGAAAAGTATTTCATGAAACAATGTTCATACATTTTATTGCAATTCTACTCTCTTCTACTCTAATTGATTTTCTAAATTGATTTTACAACCTCAGGTTGAAAAAACACAGCTCAAATTCTCTTTCAGAATTTTCATCATTAGTGTATAAGAATGCCACAGATTTTTCAGCATTAATTTTTTATCCTGCTAATTTACCAAATTCATTGATTAGCTCTAGTAGTTTTCTGGTAATGTCTTCAGGATTCTCTATGTATAGGATCATGTCTTCTGAAAACAGTGACAGCTTTACTTCTTCTTTTCTAATTTGGATTCCTTTTATTTCTTTTTCTTCTCTGATTGCTGTGGCTAAAATTTCCAAAACTATGTTGAATAATAGTGGTGAGAGTGGGCAACCTTGTCTTGTTCCTGATCTTAGTGGAAATGGTTTCAGTTTTTCACCATGGAGAATGATGTTGGCTGTGGGTTTGTCATATATGGCCTTTATTATGTTGATGTAAGTTCCCTCTTTGCCTATTTTCTGGAGGGATTTTATCATAAATTGGTGTTGAATTTTGTCGAAAGCTTTTCCTGCATCTACTGAGATGATCATATGGTTTTTCTCCTTCAATTTATTAATATGGTGTATCACATTGATTGATTTGCGTATACGGAAGAATCCTTGCATTCCTGGGATAAACCCCAGGAAGCACTCCCATGTACCATTGCAACAAAAAGAATAAAATACCTAGGAATAAACCTACCTAAGGAGACAAAAGACCTGTATGCAGAAAACTATAAGACACTGATGAAAGACAATAAAAATGATACAAAACAGATGGAGAGATATACCATGTTCTTGGATTGGAAGAATCAACATTGTGAAAATGACTATACTACCCAAAGCAATCTACAGATTCAATGCAATCCCTATCAAACTACCTATGGAATGCTTCACAGAAGTAGAACAAAAAATTTCACAATTTGTATTGAAACACAAAAGACCCCAAATAGCCAAAGCAATCTTGAGAAAGAAAAACAGAGCTGAAGGAATCAGGCTCCCAGACTTCAGAGTATACTACAAAGCTACAGTAATCAAGACAATATGGTACTGGCACAAAAACAGAAACACAGATGAATGGAACAGGATAGAAAGCCTAGAGATAAACCCACACACCTATGGTCACCTTATTTTTGATAAAGTAGGAAAGAATATACAATGGAGAAGAGACATCCTCTTCAGTAAGTGGTGCTGGGAAAACTGGACAGCTACATGTAAAAGAATGAAATTAGAACACTCCCTAACACCGTACACAAAAATAAACTCAAAATGGATTAAAGACCTAAATGTAAGGCCAAGCACTATAAAACTCTTAGAGGACAACATAGGCCAAACACTCTATGACATAAATCACAGCAAGATCCTTTTTGACCCACCTCCTAGAGAAATGGAAATGAAAACAAAAATAAACAAATGGGACCTAATGAAACTTCAAAGCTTTTGCACAGCAAAGGAAACCATAAAGAAGATCAAAAAATAACTCTCAGAATGGGAGAAAATATTTGCAAATGAAGCAACTGACAAAGGATTAATCTCCAAAATTTACAAGCTGCTTATGAAGCTCAATATCAAAAAAACGAACAATCCAAAAATGGGCAGAGGACATAAATAGGTAGAGGGGTGGGATAGGGAGGGTGGGAGGGAGACGCAAGAGGTAGGAGATATATGCATATGTATAGCTGATTCACTTTGTTATAAAGCAGAAACTAACACACCATTGTAAAGCAATGATACTCCAATAAAGATGTTAAAAAGAAAAATAAACACAGCTTAAATACCATTTCCTCTAAGAGGTCTTCCATCTCTTTTTTTAACTTTTTATTTTTCATTGGAATATAGTTGATTAACAATATTGTGTTAGTTTCAGGAGTAGAGCAAAGTGATTCAATTATACATATACATATATGTATTCTTTTTCAAATTCTTTTCCCAACTAAGTTGTTACAGAATATTGAGCAGTGTTCCCTGTGCTATACAGAAGGTCCTTGTTGGTTATCCATTTTAAATATATCAGTGTGTATATGTCAATCCCAAACTCCCTAACTATCCCTCCCCCTGCACTTTTCCCCCCTGGTACCTATAAGTTCATTCTTTAAGTCTGTGAGTCTGTTTCTGCTTTGTAAACAAGTTCATTTATATCATTTTTTTAGCTTCTGCATATAAGCAATATCATATGATATTTCTCTTTTTCTATCTGACTTAGTTCACTCAGTATGACAATCTCTAAGTCCATCCATGTTGCTGCAAATGGCATTATTTCATTCTTTTTAATGGCTGAGTAATATTCCATTGTATTTATGTACCACATCTTCTTTATCCATCTACTGTCTGTGGACATTTAGGTCGCTTCCATGTCTTGGAAGAGACATAAGGCTGAACACTCTTGGGGCCGAGAGGATTGGTGAGGTTGGGTGAGCAAATGCAGACCCTTAAAAGTAATACTGCGGGCTACCCATTCCATGGGTCCCAAATCTCCAGGTTCAAGGGAATCTTCCTACAGCTAAAACATGCATAGGTAACACAGAGGATGGTACACCGTGTGATTGGGAAAGGTTTCTAAAACGCACCTCATTTTCATCTCCTGGTGCTCGGGTTCGCCATTCCAGCCACTTAACTAACAATCTCCCCACTTGGAGAATCAGCACCTTTAACCTCCTGTTTCGTACAGTTTGCAATTTGTCCAGAGGGTGAATGGGAAGAGTGGGGACCAATGAGAGACCAGCTGTAGGTGTTTGGACAGGCACTTGTCACTCTAATTTCCAGTCAGGAAGAAGAATTAACCAAAGGCTCAGCCTCCCCCCAGAACCAGCATAGGGCCTGAAGCAATCCTGCGATTTTACGGCCAGCTCCCAAAGAGGCTAGTTGAAAAATAGAGCTCAGGGACGGATCAAAAAAGACATTGCTGTGATTTATGTCAGAGTGTGTTCTGCCTATGTTTTCCTCTAAGCGCTTTATACTTTTCAGTTTCATATTTAGGTCTTTAATTTTGAGTTTAGTTTTGGAAGTCTTAGCTATGGCAATCAAAAAAGAAAAAGAAATAAAAGGAATCCAAATTGGAAAAGAAGAAGTTAAACTGTCACTGTTTACAGAGGACACGATACTATACATAGAAAATCCTAAAGATGCTACCAGAAAACTACTAGAGCTCATCAGTGAATTTGGTAAAGTTGCAGGTTACAAAATTAATACACAGACACCTGTTTCATTTCTATACACTAACAATGAAAGATCAGACAGAGAATTTCAAGAAACAATCCCATTTACGCATCAGAAAGAATAAAATACCTAGGAATAAACCGACCTAAGGAGACAAAAGACCTGTACTCTGAAAACTGTAAGACATCGAGTAAAGAAATCAAAGACAACACAAATAGATGGAAAGATATACTATGTTCTTGGATTGGAAGAATCAGTATTGTCAAAATGACTATACTACCTAAGGCAATCTACAGATTCAATGCCATCTCTGTCAAATTACCAATGGCATTTTTTACAGATGTAGAACCAAAAATCTTAAAATTTGTGTGGAGACACAAAAGACCCCGAATAGCCAAAGCAATCTTGAGAAAGAAAAACGGAGCTGGAGGAATCAGGCTTCCTGACTTCAGAGTATACTACAAAGCTATAGTAATCAAAACATTATGGTACTGGCACAAAAACAGAAACATAGATTGATGGAACAGGATAGAAGTCCAGAAATAAACCCACACACCTATGGTCAATTAATCTATGACAAAGGAGGCAAGACTATACAATGGAGGAAAGACAGTCTCTTCAATAAATGGTGCTGGGAAAACTGGACAGCTACATGTAAAAAAAAAATGAAATTAGAACATTCTTTAACACCATACACAAAAATAAGACGTCTTCCTTGAACCTTTAAGCTAGCTTGATGCTCCTGCTCTATGATCCTGTTGGAACTTGTACTTCCCATATTACAGCCCTAGACATAGTTTTCTGTCTTTCTCAATGACAGAATGTATAATGAGGGCAGTCATAGTGTCTGTCTTGCTCCACATCATGCAATCTGCATGATTTCAGTACCTGTCATTTGTTAAGTGCTTACAGAATTCAAGTTGAATGATTCAGTAAATAAATAATTAAAATTCTGATCTATTTGGATTAACCACACTAACAAATCAAGTTATTTTTTAAAAATTCTAAGTAAGAAATCTAGAGGTGAGTGATTTCCAACGTGTCTTTAAGAAAAGAAAGAAGCACAAGAAAGTTTTAATGAAACATTTTAAAATTATAGGCATGAAAATAGAAAACATGTCTTTTTGGCAATTCTAAAGATAGCTATATTTCATCTTGTTTATACTGTCATGTGTGGGCTATGAACTGCAAAATGCCAGCCTACACTTTGAAGATATCCTGAGAGCAATATATTTTCTCTACCTATTGTTCTGCTGGAATGTGTCCCAAGAGAAATAAGGCATGTACTTTAACATTTAAAAGTTAAGACAATTAGTCTTTCTTTTTGTACAAACATCTCAAAACAGCTACATTCCAAATTTATGAGTCAGAGGGTGATCATAAATTTGCTTACTTTTAATTCTGAGTATGAGGAGAAGTATGGCTCTTTACCCAGGCTCACTCTATATTTTGATGTGACCTGCCAAGATTTTTCATATACATTTGTGACCTTGATTTTAGCTATTTATAGCTCCTTCTTAAATTTCTTAAATTTAATAGGGAATTGACTAAGATTAGAAAACAGTTGGGGATATCTTCAGTAACATTTTTGGATATCTCTTTTTTTATTAAAACAATATTTTCTAATCACTTTTATTAGTTTAAACACTAATTTATGGTAAATTTAATCCATATGTTTTTACTTCATATCTCACCAAAATATTGTTGAAAAAGAACTTTACAAACAGCTGTCTCTGCAAATAATACAGTTTACAAACAGCTTTACAAACAGCTGTCTCTGCAAGTAATACAGTCAGGTTTGAAGAACCAATATTTTGAGTTAAAATTTTTTGCCGCACACCAGGTGCATAGTCAGATAAATCAATACAGTGAAATGGATACAGTCCTATGCTATATATTTCTTGAAATCACCATGTACAACAATACATGTTATTAATACAAATTTATTTCTTCATATAAAGAAATAATTTGCTTGAGGCCAATTCATATGGAAGATGTATATATATTAAGTAAAATTCTTTAACTTTCAGCTAAATAATAATTTTCTGATCTGTATCACTTGGAACAGTGTCTTCTTAAAGAAATGAAAACTTTGCTGAAACTTGCATAAACAACATGGAAATGTGTTTATCTCACATAACAGAAATTCAGAGATAGGTTGTTTAAAGAAGAAATTCAATGATGTTGCAAAATCTTTTCTTTCCTCTCTCACATCTGCCATCTTCCTTCTTTAGACTGGTAGCAAGATGGCTACAGCAGTTCATTCTATGATAATGCCCAGAAAAAGAAGACTCCATCACCAGTTGTACATCTCTCTTAGTAGTGAAGAAACTTCTTCTTAGCATCCCCTCTGCCCCCGCAAATTTTTCCTCAGATCTCACTGGTGGCAATTGGGTACCATGTTCTTTTGTGAATCAAGAGCTGGCAAGGAGAATGAGATTGCCTTTAGACTAATAAGACATACTTTGGTTGTAGATGAAGTAGGCTTTCTCCAAGGGTTATGGCCAACACAAGAGTAGATATCTGAATAAAGCTGGAGATTTGGGGGAAGGAATATTGGGAATAAATGCTGGGTAGGCAAAAGAAGCACACATACACACAAATAAGATGCCTGCAATATTGTTCCTTATATACATATCTAAGGGCAGATGAATGTCATTAAGGCTTCAGGTAATATTAATTACACACAGACTATTTTTTGTAAAATGCCATGAGTTTTATTAAGTTAAGGAAATTATTATCTCCATGTGTGTTTCTTTCTGCACCCTCAAGCCAGTTTTTCTGGGCTGTGAGCAGTCAGTTACAAGCGAGAAAGGAGAATAATTAGGTAAGTTGAGGAAAAAAATTGGTGAAGGCACTCAAAGCCCATGGTTAGAAGTTCAGAGTTTATTGCAGAACCGTGACTAAAGGGTATTTGGAGTGGGCATAGACCCATGAAATAGGGAATTTTATGAACTAAACATGTGACTAAGGTGACTTTTGCCATGCTTCCTCAGTAGAGAGACTCATCTTGTCTAATCCACCCATCTGAATCCACTTTTGGCTTCAGTTGTTGATTTTCATCTTCTAATAAAAAAGTGAGAACTTTTTGGATGACTTTCTCATTCCACTTTCCTCTCTCCCACTCACTTGGCTAAAAGGATAATTGAAAGTATAAAATGAGAGGGTATTTGCAAGTGTACTGGAATGTTCTTCCTTGTCCTATTAGATTTTTAAGACTATTTTGAATGTCATAGCAATAATAACCTGTTTCTATAAAATAAAAGGTAAATATAAATTTCTTCAACACCATTCATTAGTCCACCGATAGAGACTAAAGCCTATGAAAGAATGGGGGAAGAAAAAAACAGAACTTTAAAAATAGAATGGTCACATCTGTAAAATGTGGAGATTTGATCAAATGATCTCTGTTCTCTTTCAGGTGTAAAATTTGATGATTCCACCTGAGTAGGTCTGTTTTAAAGAAAGAAGGAATATTATGTATTTTCTATCACTTTTATTCTATCTAGAAAAGTTTTTCAAGTCAATTTTGAAATTCACTAGATGATTCACACTTTACATTAAAAAGAAAAGATTTTAGCCTAGTTTCAGTGAATTAAAACTTTACCTAAGAAATGGGAAAAAAATACCTGCTATTTTCAAATTCATAAGATTGTCCCAGTTTCCAAAAGAACTCAGTATAAATAATAGAGTTTTATCTGATTAATCATACTTACAATTACATATAGGAAAATACATATTTAACATCTGATTAACATCTATCATAATTTAAAATAAAAAATGCAAAGTGTACTAAGTAAAAATTACTATTCATATTTATAGCCTCATTGTTCTGGAATTGTATCTGTGTATGTGTTTTTGCATGTACATGTGTGTATTTTAAACAGGGCTTTAAAAAGTAATTATAAATTATTTCGGTTTTTTTCTTTTATTCTTTATTGTTTATTAATAGTAAAGTCAAGTCAAAATGACCAAGACATTTGCAGGGATATGCCAAATTATCTAAGCATAGAGGGTGCTCGTCACCAATAGGATTCTCAGTTCACCATTGCAACAGTGTTATGCAACTATTGGAAGTAAGAGAAGAAATGTATTTTGCCTGGAGTGCTCTTTACTTCTTATTTCACCCAGGTAAATCCTTATCATCTTCAGATTTCTCATCATGAGTCTAATTCTGAAGGTTTACACTTATTTGGGAGCTTAACTGCCCCTAACAAAATATCTATGGAGCCATTTTCTTTTTCTTAGCAATTCCTTCTTTGCTTATTTAATTGTTTGGGTGGAATCTGTTTGACCCACTAAGCTCTGAGACAAGCACTACATCTACTGTGCTTACTATTTTACATACATTGACTAGCATACAGCTTAATATGAAATAAATGCCGCCCCCCCCAATTTTTGTAGGTGAGGTAAATGAGTGAAAGAGAATATTTTCACTTTTTAAATTAATAATGTCTTTGTGCTGTTCTTCACAAAAATAATCTGAAGCAGCTGATGCACTGTTTACCCCATAAGGCTATAATAGATGTTTTCTAACATTTGAAATCTTAATGTTCCAGCACCCTTAATGCCAAACACAGATATGCTAGTATAAAATAATCTATCAATTTAATATTTTATAAATAAACAAAGCTAGTTACCGACTTCATACCTTCCTTTTCACCTTTTATGTATTTCCTCCCTACACTTACCCACTGGGAGTATTCAATCTTTATTATTTCTTTATTTCATCCATCCCCTGCCTTCTCTATTCTGGCTTGCTTTGCTTCTAATCTGGACTCAAAACAAGAACAGATTATCTGATCTCTGCATCTCATTTATTTCTCCTTAATGATCTTGAAATTATTTTACTAAGACATATATCTGTTCAGTATTTTCCCTTGTCTTGCCCACAATTCAGCATGATACTCATAACTGGAATGATTTAAAGACTAATCATAATTTAAATATCTTTTCACCCTCCTCGCTCTCCTGCAAATTTCACATTCTACATTTTAGCTCAAACTTTTCTTTTATTCCCAGATCCTCTTCATTCTTCCAGAACTGTTCTTTCTCCCCTTAACTTTGTTCCTAATACAAACTCCTTATTCCTTAATGCTTTGTTTAATGGTATTTCCTCATTGAAGAGTTCTTTAGAGCAACAAATGACAGGAATAGTGAAGCAAAAATCATATGACATTTCAAACTCTGTACCTATGTGATTGAATCTTAGAAGATTTTTTCTGCAATATGAAACCCAGTTTCCTCACATGTAAAATGGATACTTAAATACAAAAACAGTTATGAAAAATAAATGGTAATTTCACTTTTCTTCTCTGATGTGCTCCAAAGAGAAAATCAGCCACTCCACGGCATGTGAGATCTTCCCGGACCGGGGCACGAACCCGTATCCCCTGCATGAGCAGGCAGACTCTCAACCACTGCGCCACCAGGGAAACCCCAACATGTGTATTTTAAAGCCAGTTATTTGTCTGACTTCATGAGATACCTTGTGAAGAAAATCTGTATCTCACACTTGTTTAACTTTTCATTATATGAGACACGTAGCAGATATTTAATAAATTATTGCTCAATTAAAAAATGAACAATATCACTAATAATTTGTCCAATCAAAATATTAATACATATTGATACATGCCAAGATGAAGGTAGTCAAACATTTTATTGATTCTAAATTCATTTATATTAAATCACTTTACCATGTATTTTTTAATGAATTACAAACACCTTTATGAGTTGCAAAGATTTAGGATACTAAATATGCCTTCAACATTATGTTTATTTGTTCTGTTAATGTCAACTCTAAAATCTTCCAAAACTTTCAAAAAATATATTGTTAAATTCATCTGCATAATATTTTCTGAAAAACATTGTCCCCAGAATGATATTCTATAAAAATTTATTTGATTTCATGAAATGTATATTGCTTGACTTCATAATTAATGCAGTTTAAAATAGTCTCTAACATAATGCAATATACTTTTCAAATTACAAAGAATAGTGCACAGAGGATTCTCTGTGCTCCAACATAAGTGGAATTATAAAAGTAAAAATAAATATGATTGTTCTGTAAATCAGAAAGAGCAAAAACATCACAAACCTCAAGAAATGGCATTAAAGGGCTTCCCTGGTGGCGCAGTGGTTGAGAGTCCGCCTGCCGATGCAGGGGACACGGGTTCGTGCTCCGGTCTGGGAAGATCCCACATGCCGCGGAGCGGCGGGGCCTGTGAGCCATGGCCGCTGAGCCAGCGCGTCCGGAGCCTGTTGCTCCGCAACGGGAGAGGCCACAACAGTGAAAGGCCCGCGTACCGCAAAAAAAAAAAAACAAAACCAACAAACAAAAACAAAAAACAGTAAGAAATGGCATTGAAGATAGACTTTTAAAAAATTTAGGCCTTCAGGAGACAAAACAAATGCAAGATTTAGATTAATTTTACAATCGCTATGATCTACTATTTTAGCTACTGGAAAAAAAATTAGAACCATGATTGAATTTGGCTGAATATGTACAGTCATGTTGGGTATAATAATAACAATAAGAAATGTTTCTCTCTGAAATGAAGCTGTACTAATTATTAAACAGTGCTCTAAATTGCAACACTGAGAATCTCCTGTATTGCTATTTCTATAACATAAATCATTTTTTCTGACTTTTGTTTGGATGTCAAGGCCAATATAATTTTATGGTCAGTTTAATATATATTATTCTAATATGTGCATTGCCAGCTTACACTGGAGAATTCCTAAACTGACCTGTGCCAACACCCCTAGTTCCTTAGTGTGGGCTGGAGTTATAAATAGAAGCCAGGAAGTATACAGGGAAAATAAAAGAAGAAACACAGAATTTCTGACAAATAACCAGTGTCTGGTTTCAGTTTTTCTTAGTTCTAGTTATATGCCTGTCTTTGGCCTACATTAGCCACTTCTGTATCCTTACAATAACTACTCTAGTTTTCTTAACCTAGATCAAGTTGCTTTCTATTGCAGCCAGTCATAACTAACATATTCTCTGTGTCAGTTTTTAAAAGGATTAGAGATAATTTATTTAAAATGTTTTTCACATAGTAGATATTCTTCCTTACTGTGGTAATTATTCATATTTTAGAATGTCTACTTTGTGGAAAAGATTAAAGCTAGACTAGAGTTCTGTCTGGATGTCTGTCCTAAAATTACCAGCGGTAAAATAAATTGTTGGTTGCTAGACATTCCATGATCCATTAAACTTGGCATTAAAATACTTGTAGAGAAGCAAATGGCAATAGCTCTACCTAGTTTTCCTCAATAACCCTTCTCCTCTTGGATGGCTTGTCTTTCTCTCAGTTTTATGCTGCTACTAAGGGATTTTATGAGAAAAGAAGACAATGATTTTATTTTGTATATTTCCCTTTGCAGTATACAAACCTGAAGTACTTTTAGGATCCCAGGGTTCCAGCAATAAGACAGTAAATGTTAGTGTAGTGACTCTCTGTGTGGGCTTCATGCCTCTGAAACCTAAAAGAATTATAGGTCCTCAAAGAGTCTAGTACAATAGCAAATGAGTACACAACATAAAACAGATAACATCTAAAATTATTAAAATTTGATTTAGTTAAATATTTGTTAGGAACTTACTATGTGGCAGATGTTTGCTTAGAAAATATGTACAGCTTTAAATATGAATATTAAGAATATTTAAGGACTTCATGGTCTAAATGAGAAGAAAGCTGATAAAAATGATTAGAACGCAATGCAACAATTCTATAATAGAGCTCTGGTCAATAGGTAGTGAAAACAGATACAAAGAAATCAATTTCTGGTAGCCAACAGTAAGTTGATGTTTAAGTAAAAGAATTAACACTTTCCTTACCTATTACTATTTAATTGTATGCTTATGACCTGCCCTCTAGGGTCACTGTTTGTGGGAATACAGGGCTTTCTATATAGGACTGTTGCCTTCAACTGATATATAAATAAATATCAAAAGTATAAGCCAGAACACTTGAAGTTGTCACAGGGGAGCAATAATTGGGTTTGAGTGTACAGGGGTTACTATTTTTTTATATAAATGTCTTGTAAAAGTATTTGTCTAATTAAACTATATGCATAAATAACTGATAAAATTACAAATAAAAATTTTTAAAGGAGAGAGAGCCAGTGAACTGAGAATTGAGGGGTGAAGTAGGAAATCAGAACAAGAGGTGACAAGTGAAAACTAAGAAAAAGTAAGAACTATTCTTTGCCATCCTCAAAATGTTGATGATGATATTGACTTCCCATATGGAATGAGAAATCAACTCATTTTATTTATCAAAAGAAAGGCAATTTCAAAAAGCTATAGGACTCAGGTTGGACTTGCTTATAGTAGTACTTTTCTATAATCAACATATGTCAGGATTTCAATGAATAGAAGTCATCCAAGTTAGATGATTTTTTTAAAAAATCGATTCAAGTGATTCATGAAAAGTTCAAAGTCTAATTATATGTTTCATTATTAATTTTTTAAAACTTAAAGCCAAAATATCTAGCAACCAGAAACATGGTGAAAAGCAGACACTGTATGGTGAATTAAAAACAAATTTAAGTAATGCAATTAGACTGATTCAAGCAGATTCTGTGATTTTTTTTCTTGTGTTTTTGACTCCATTTAAAATTAGAGGGAGAATTATTTTTTGACACTGGTATCTGGTAGATTCAGATGAACGTAACTTACCAAACTAAGATTCACCTATAGGAAAGAATCTACACAGAATTATGTATTAGTTCTGCTCAAGAAAGAAATACAAAATGTCAAAGTTATTCGAATAGTTTGTGTACCAAAATTAATGAGAGATGAAAAGCATTAATGTGGTGTGTTATAAAATAATTTTGGTAAGATTGACATACTTTCATTTAATAAAAATAATTTAGATAGCCGTCAAAGTTGATAGTTTTTTATGGTATAAATAATATGTTACTAGTTTCTTCTTTTTTTTTTTTTTTTTTTTTTGCGGTACGCGGGCCTCTCACTGTCGTGGCCTCTCCTGTTGCAGAGCACAGGATCCGGACGCGCAGGCTCAGCGGCCATGGCTCACAGGCCCAGCCGCTCCGCGGCATGTGGGATCTTCCCGGACCGGGGCACGAACCCGTGTCCCCTGCATCAGCAGGCGGACTCTCAACCACTGCGCCACCAGGGAAGCCCCACTAGTTTCTTCTTATACGTTAATTCTGTTTATATCCTACCCCAAAAAAGATACTGGAAAATCTAGTAAAATAAAACTTTTCTAATAGATTAGAAGTAAAACTTGTATTAAAATTAGTAAAAGAGCTTTACCCTATCGGTTGAGTTTTTAAAACTTCCTTATATCTGTTTTTTAAGAATCATTGCTTATTTCCTATTTATGGAGGTAATGCACTGAGAGATGTACTTTAATCTAAGGATTAAGAAATTATTTCTGTGCAATGCATGAATAATCATTTTTTAAAGTGCTATAAAGATAACTTGTCTAGTAAAAGAATGCTGACCATGTGAAATAATTTTAATGTTGATCTTTAATCTCATTGTCTCAGTTGTGGTAAGGAAGATAAGAATGGAGCTATCAGTTCATGCCTGTGGTGGACATACCCTAGGGTGGTCTCCATGATTTTTGAAACCTAGTATCCACCCTTGAGATTTGGCAGAAACTGTGATCTGCTTCTGACCAGTAGACTATGACAAGGGTGACTGGCTATCACTCCTGTAATTGTGACAAGTTGTAATGCCAAGGTAAAGGGATTCTTTTAGATATAAAAGTTGATTTTGAGGTAATCAAAGAGATTATTCTAAGTGGGGCTCACCTAATCAGGTGAGTCTTAAAAAGAGGACCTAGGCTTTTCCTGAAGGCAGAGATGCCAAATGAGAGATATCTTCTCTTTTTATGGTTTTGAAGAAGTAAGCAGCCAGGAATTTCATAGTCTCAAGGAAATGAATTCTGGCCCAAACTGAGAGAGCTTGGAAACCGATCTGTTCCTAGTCCAGACTCCTAATAAGAACATACTCCAGCTGACACTTTGAGAGACCCTGACAGGGGACCCTGCTAAGCTGTGCCCAGACTTCTGACCTACAGACACTGTGAGATAATAAAATGAGTGTTGTTTTAAGTTGCTAAGTTTTTAGTAATTTGTTACATAGCATAAAAAACTAATACAAAGCCTCTTTTAAAAAAACTAAAAAAAACCCAGATGGCCTTACATTTCCAAAGCAACCCTAAGCTTCTAAAATGAACTATTTTAATGTTTCATCAATCCTCATTATAATGTCAAAACAGTATATTTTTGCTGCTAGGCAACCACTTTCCTCAGTAATTTATGCTTAAAAATGTTTAATGCTTTTCAGCTCTTTCTCATTATTTAACACATATTGGCAAAAAAAAAAAAAAAGTCCAGAAAAATTTAAGGAGGAAGCTATGGGCAGAACCTCATGGTTTTTGTTTCTGTTCCTTTCCTCTTGCCTAGATAAATTCATTTCTAGATATTTCTAGATATTCTCTTGTTATTCACCTCAGATTCCCAGCACATCCCACAGGCCATTTCATCTTGATTTTCACTCAGTTTCTGCCAAGTCATTTAGACTCTAATGGAGAGATCTAGGTAATATTATTTTTCTGCTTGTCAATATAAACGAATTCCCATCTATCAATCAATCCTGGGAAGGCCTATATGCTGATTAATCAGACTGACATGATTTTGCGTACTATGCTGGTTTCTAGCCATGTGACCTTGGAGAAATTGTTTAAATTTTTCAAATCTGCATTGGGATAATAACACCAATATCATACTGGTGTTGTGATTAAAATTCACAAAATATTTACCAGTGCCTGACACATATTGAGCTCAATATAGAATAACCATTGCTGAATACTATTTATCAGTCACTGGGCTTGGCTCCCCTCTCCCTCTCCTGCTCTCTCAGTAAAGATGCACTTTTAATTATCACAGTAATTGTCATATTAAGGATGCCAGATGAACCTTATATAGATGAAGAAATTGAATCTAAGAAAATGAAGGATCCTTCCAAGTTGACATGAATAGTGAAGGTCACAACTAAGAAATGAAACTTTTTCATTCCATTTTCATTACAACTGCTTCATGCATGTCCTCTCAACATTTTGAGTTTATACCTCTGAAACAACCTATTTGCAAACAATATTCAATTCTTTTTTTAAAAAAGTACATATCCTAATAAAAATTAACTTCCCCAGGTAACTTTTAAACCTAAAATAAATTTATTTGGAACCATATGTGTAACCATTTATTATTGGGTTCTGTTAATTGAGAAACAAGTTAAATATATTGAAGAGACTAATTCAGATCATGAAATCATCTAATGTTTATTTGCTATTAATACATCAGCAGTATTGCTGTTAATACATCATGGTTTGATAGTTTCATCATTCCTGCCTTATCTGGGTCTGGCTCTGATGTGCTTTCTCTGTCTCTTAAAATTGTAGGGTTTTTTGCCTTTTAGTATGCCTTGTAATTTTTTGCTGAAAGGTGAACTTGATATATTATGTAAAGGGAACTGTGGTAAATAGAACTTTTGTGATGTAGTGGTAAGGTGTGGGGAAAGGGAGTGCCCCGGTCTGGGACGATCCCACATGCCGCGGAGATTAAGTGTGTAATCTTTTGATGAGCCTGTGACCCTGTTCTGTGAACTTCACTGGTGCTTCTCAGTATGTCCCTCCTCCCATTAGGTGGGAAAGGATGGCTAGAGGGGGCTCGAGTTGGGTATTTCTCTCTTCCCAAGTGGAAGGCTAGATAGAGCTGGGTGTTTGCCTTCCCTCAGGTCACGTAGGTTCTGATAAAACTCCAGCAGGTTATTTTCTCCCACGGGCAGGTATCCTAAAAAACACAGAATGCTCTGGTGTATTTCAAAATGGTTATATTTCCTCTCCTCCTCCCAGAAGCATGAGGAGATTTTCCCTCTGTCTTCACTGTGAGAACAGGTAGAGTTCCTGGAGATAAAACTCACAACAGTGTAAGTCACTCCTCACCCCTGTGACTGGGATCTCCCTGGAGCTTTAAATTCTCAGAATTGTCCACACTGAGCCTCTGGCAATTTGTCAGTTACAGTGCAGGCTTTCTTACCCTGGAACTGGTTGTTATGGAGGTTTCTGCTTGTGGGTTTCTGCTACAGTAAGTTACGGTTCTCTGTGTTTGCTTATTTATCTCTCCAGTTTTGGGGGTAGTGATATGACTTGTGGCTTCACTTCTCTGACAGATCTAAGAAGTGTTGTTCATTTTTCAGTTTTTTCAGCTTTTCGCTTATCGTTAGAATATAGTGGCAACTTCTAAGTTCCTTAAATGCCAGATCAGAAACTGGAAGTCAACATTTACTAATGTTTAATAAATCAATACTTTTAAAATAATTTCTACCATTAAAATGAGTAACAGTGATAATTTATATATATATATATATATATATATATATAAAATCTCACATGCAGAATGGGTTCCTCACTAACATCAGGAATTTAGAGTCACCCAATTTCAGTCTTTCACATTTCACTGTTTCCAGGATATTTACAGTTTTTAACAAAGAAATATACACTTAGCTCAAGGGATTAAAAAAGTAGTAGACAAACAGAAAAGATGCTAAGGTATCCAGTGTTCCCATTTGTAATCTCCCACCTGTTATTCTGAAGTGGAAGAATCTCAAGATCTGAGCCTTTCTATCTGGAATAAATAAGGTTAACAATGGACTCAATGTTGATAATTCTGTTGGACCTATTCTTGGCTGCATATGGACCCCCCATTTTCAGTTGCTAGCTCATAGCAGTTCCAGTAACATCATTTAAATTCCCTAGAGATAACTTAGCATCCCTTATGGTTAGGAACATTAGCCTCCCCCTGATAAGCTGGCGGTGGCACATTCTTCCTACCCGTCTCCATCAGAGTAAGGCTACTCTTTGGGGAATAAGAGTGGGAGATATTTATCTTTGCAGTCTCACTTCAGGATGTTAGATTTGACATAACTAAAAACCAAATATTTCTCTAAGACAGCTCATGAAAACTAATACAGAATGGTCTGCTCTTCATTGTGCCCTTGAAGACACAACATACTCTTTGAATCCAGCACATTAATATCATTATGACTCCCATTTTCAAGACTTGGGCAGGGACATGAAGGGGGAGAATGAATTTAATAAGTTTGTTTAAAGGAAAAAACCCAGGTCATAAAC
The DNA here is from genome assembly GCF_003031525.2 of Neophocaena asiaeorientalis asiaeorientalis. Lineage (NCBI taxonomy): Eukaryota > Metazoa > Chordata > Mammalia > Artiodactyla > Phocoenidae > Neophocaena > Neophocaena asiaeorientalis. The sequence goes on along the minus strand of NW_020174057.1, from coordinate 6,038,256 downwards.
ATAATATCTCCTTCACTTCATCCCAACCAGAATTAAGTAGCAAGAAACAGACTGTAGGTAATTTTATCTATAAATTATTATCAATATCTTAGTATGATAACTTGAGTAGATGTTACTACTGTTTTAAAAACAATATAACAAATAAGTGACATAAATTACTTTACAGCTTTCTTAAGGTCATACAATAGGTGGTGAAGTTGGTACTCAAATCCAGGTATTATGAATCTAAATTTTGTGTAATTCTACTGACTTCCTAACACCATTAGTATCTTCTCTTCAAAGTATAATGGTCAAAATGCACGTTAGTAGATGGCTGTAAATATAGGTGAAAAGGTAGGTTCATTTAAATATAACATTTACACAATATACTCTGGTCCATGTCATCACAGTACTCTATGCATACATCTCTTATTGTACTTCTTACGTTTAATTATATCTTTATGAGATAGTTTTTCTCACATACTGTCAGCTTCTCCATGCAGTAATTGCATCTTATTCTGGCACTTTTCATAGAGGCTTGCACAGAGCAAATGTTCAATAAATATTTGTTAGACCACTTAAATTGTAATTGTCATGACCTATATGGCCACACATCCAAAGTCTAGTTAATGGAATCAAAAGACTTACAGAATAATCTTGACTTTCCTTTTGAGTCGAATAATACTGCCTTCTTTCTCATAAGATGAACAATGTTCATGAGTTGAGTTAGATATTTGTACATTTTCAGGTTAAGAAATTAAGACACATAGACTTTGATTTAAATGCATTTATGTACGGAGTTCAAACACTTTTTGGCACCTCAGTCTTTGTTCTGGACCAGAAAAACTTGGCATATTAAACTCACAAAAGTCATTAAACTATAAAAGCTAAGGAATTAAAATACCTCTCTACAGATTTTCAGAAATGACCAAAAACATATGGTAATATTCAAGTTGACAAATATATTTGAACAGTTATTTTTTATTTTTTTTCGGTACGCGGGCCTCTCACTGTCGCGGCCTCTCCCATTGCGGAGCACAGGCTCCGGACGCGCAGGCTCAGCGGCCATGGCTCACGGGCCCAGCCACTCCGCATGTGGGATCTTCCCAGACCGGGGCACAAACCTGTGTCCCCTGCATCGGCAGGCGGACTCTCAACCACTGTGCCACCAGGGAAGCCCCTGAACAGTTATTTTATATGTAAATAATTTATAATTTATAACTGTTAATTTATAATTTATAACTGTTAATAATTTAAGTTATTTTATATGGTTGCTGAAAGAAGCCTTTGTCTTTATGGAGTCTATAAATTCATTGAGAAATGTGGACTCAGAAAATACACGCATTACAAAACAGTGTATAATACAATGCCCAAAGGCACTGATCTATATAATAATAATCTAGTACCCAAAGCTACAAATATAAATTCTATAGAAGATCAAAGACATAAGAGATTAGCATGGGATGGAGAAATCAGGGAGAAATTTTGGAGGTTAGAAGGAGAATTAATTTTGTAAGGATACATATTGACGGGGAAAGAAGACATATTTTAAGTAAAAATCCAGCAGTAGTAAGAGGTGCAGACAAAACGTGGAAATAGAAATGAATGAGATATTTGCAAAAGAAAATAAGAACTTTGAACTTGTTAGGCTGGAAGATTATGTAGGAAGCTTAGCTGGATGTATATTTATAGAGAAACCATGAGGGCAGTTTGTAGAGATCCTCAGAATCTGGCTAAGGCTTTCAGTTTAAATCTTTGAGATATTTGTCTTTTTGCAGCCTGATTGCGAGCTTAGTTCATGGGCTTGCTCTGAGGGACAGAGAGGAAAGGAAAAGATGAGGCAGTGATCATAGTCTTCAAGCCTCCTAGTGGGAGGGAAGGTACCTGGATTGTCCCCAAAGGAAATTAGGCTTCACTGAGGAACAGGGAATTGATGGCAGATGCTAATAATTAATACCCATCCACTAAAATGACAATCTGCCTGTATACCTTTCAAGTGTTAGCTTTTAAAGATTGTATTTTTAATTGAGAATATGGATTAATTAATAAAAGACAGTAATTTGAACTATTTGCCTACAACCTGATGAAAGTGTTCAAGATAATGAGGGATATTTGTAATAACCCCAAATCATTTGTAGTTATTAAAGGTATGACATTGTCTACAATGAGGACAGCACCACAACTGGCCAATTAGAAGTAAGCTGCTGCCATCAGTCTGTGAAAGCACAGGCAGCTCTGAGATTGCTCCTTAAAATACGTTTGGGCCCAAACATTGTTTTTTCTTTCTTGATAATTGAATGACATGATCAAAAATCAGTTATAGAAATATTTAAGAAAAACAGCCAGAGTGTTTTCACCTTAAAACTGCATAACACTCTGGGCAAGGAACGCATAAAATATATATGTATAAAAAAGTAATAAGTGTCACCAGAAACATCCTCCAAATTCTCTTTAAGGATTACCTTAGAAAATGACACTCATATAATTAGAAGAGATGGGCATAAAGGATCAATTATATTTAAGGTTAAAAAGAAGAAGCCAAATGTAAAATATTCTTTTATCAACTGATGTGCAAATAATGGGCTCTATTTAAGATATAAATAATATATTTTACAATACATTAGTAGTTACAATTTGGTCTATGCCTTTTGTTGGAGGAGATCATTGAGAGGACTTGACCGCCGGTTGACCTGAGAGCTGGGCTCAGGCAGTGGGAGGCTCCTCACCTCCCTCCCCTGCTCTGCCCATCATTCCCACCCTCGAGAGAGCAATGTGTTGTTGAGACCATCTGGACAGTCTACATGACTGAACCCAGTCAAGGCCTCTACATGGATTTTAAAGATTCTGGCAGGCAGGTGTTGAGATCTGCATGTTTTGTAGCCACCCAAGACAAGCTGTGTATATAAATCCTCTTGCTCATTAAACCTGCCACCTGTCAGTCTGGAGTCATCTGCTTCTGTCTTCAGTCTCTCCTTACCCTCTGTGTACAAGGGCCAATTTCAGATTTCACCAGGGAAACTCCCGAGGTTTCGAACATCTTCTTTGTAAGAGTTAGAAGAAGAAATAGGGCTTTGCAGCATTCTTGTTCATCAATTGCAGTATTTTTAAAGATATTTTCTATGAAGATAAACCTATTATTCAATCCCTTGATCGCCAAATGAGTAATGTGTCAGAGGGAATCTCTGCAATTAAATTTGTGGCTTCAAATCCCAGCTATGCACTTATTAGCAGAGAAGAGATGGGAATGTTACTTAACCACTTTGTGGTAAATAGAAAAATGTCTGATGTCCAATGTTAGATTTTAAGGTGTTTATTATTATTTGTTTTTATGTCTTGGTGTATGTAGGGGGAGAGTATAAATGAAATAAAGCAGGTGAAATGTTAGGTACAATGGCTCACAAATAAAAAATGTTAAAATTGTAGCTCTCATTACCATTGAAAGATATTTTAAACAGCCTATGAATTTATCAATGTGCCTGGTATAAAGTAGAAAAAAAATTGTGGATAAATGGTTATATGGGGCTAAATATATGACAATCACAGTGGAGAAACTGCTAGTGTGTCCAACCTCTTACCTGGCAGTGTTAGAGTCACTGCAAGTTACTTCATCATTCCCTGAGATATCTCTTCTCCAAAGCTCTGCCTCTTGATTTTCTCAAGGTATACATGAGATGACAAAATAATACATTTCATAAAAGAAATTGTATGAATATATATCTCTTCTAAGCAGATTTGTAAAGAAATGGAGCAGGAATTTAAAAACTTGGCTTACTTCACAACACACGAATATATGCTTACTTTGTTGGAAAAGGTACTGGTCATAGCTTTCAAATTCAGAGTTACATTGTCAATTTTCTTAAATGAAGAAAAAATTCTTCAAAACAAATGGTAAACAACTGGTTATGTGAATTAACTCATTGTTTATCTTAATGACATGAGCAATTAATTTAGTAAATTTTCTTTCATTTTTGATCATCCTCTATCAACAGCTACAAGGCACAATGTGAAATTTTTGTACTTGACAAAATTATGATAATGAAATAAAGTTGGATAGTTGGATATACTGCTATGGTCTTCAAGCCTATGAGTTACCTAAAACTCTTTATGTGTGATGATAATTAAAGCACCCATGATAGAGTAAAAATCATCAATCCACCTTCATCACTAAAAATGTCCCTAAGAGAGAAAATCAAACTGATCAGTGGATCAGAGACATTTTTAGCTTATTATACTATATAGGCAATATTGTGTCAAACCACTGTATTAGCATCATTCTGGACATCTCTCCTTGGTAGGTGCTCTGACAAACTTGAAAAATTATAATGTTTCACTTAATGCCATATTTATAAGGCTCTGGTTTCACAAAATATTGTAAAATTAAAGCAAAGATAAGAAATTCCTGGATAATGGACTTGGTAGGCCATATCAGCATACTTCAGTTAAGTCTTTTTCTTTCTCCAGAATGAATGCACTGGAAGCTACAGCATCACATCTAATGATGAAGAAGAAAAGTAGAATATGTTTACTTTTCGCAAGTAAGTAAAAGATTTAAATTAATATAAACACTTGTAACCCAATTGTTTCCTGGCCTCACTACTTTTATGGCCATACATGCTTATCAGGGCCTGATAATGAAACAACCTGTTGTACAGAAGACTAAAGGGGGAATGATCTTTGTAACTTCAGTAATGAGAAAAGTTTTCAAACAGCAACAGGTACTTAAGGTAAACTTTATCACATCAAAAGATTTAAGGGAAAGTGCATTTAATATAGAAAAGAATGTGTGTTGCTGTGGGGCCATAAACTCTCCACTCTAGTCGGGGGTGGGGGAGGGTCTGTTGAGGATACATGGGAAATAGAGACAGAAAGGTGTGTGATGATGGACAGGAAAGAGTCACATGATGCCCTATTGGGTAATCTGGACCAGAGACTAGGACAATTTGTCAAGGCTGATGATTAACGTAAGTCTGAACAGGTAAATATATCCTCCCTCGAGCTTTCTGGTATACAGTTCATTTTATTTCCTTCTGAGTGTGACTATAATATTATTTTTAACCTATAAATATAATACTACTAGAATATGTCTTGGGTGTGGAATCCAGTGAAGATATAAAATGATTATTTCTCTCCTCAAATAATTTTCATTGCGTCTTTCATCATAAATAAATTATTATACATTATTAAATATTTCTTTAGAAGAAAACAGAGCAAAGAAAATATAGGCAATAAGCAAACTTTTTTTTTTTTTTTTTTTTTGGCCAGAAGAAATCTGTCCCAGAACATTAGGGAAAAACAACAACAACAAAAATGAAAAGGAAAAGTTTCTAGGTCTAGAAACTAAAAGCCTTAACTTGTTCTAGGATAAATGAATAAAAGGAGTATCTATCTTGAAACACATCTGAAATTTTTAAATGTCAAAAGTAAGGAAATAATTCTGAATGCATCCAAGCAAGAAAAATAAATTACCCACCAAGAACTAAAATTAGGTTAGAAAAGACTTCAGTAAAACAAATTTCATAAGACAGAGAAACAATGTCTATAGAGTTTTAAGGGGGAAAATATTTTAACCCAATAATTCTCTAGCTACAAAGTTATCTTTTCTGAAAAGTTAGAAGTTTCTATTAGGCAAGTTGTGGAAGAAAAGGACTGGTAGTGAATGTGGAAATCTATTAAACTTGAAAAGATCATGTGTCAAAAGCATATACTACACATAAGAAACTGCTGATATTGATAAACTCAAATGTGAAAATTTATTTGCTTATTCAATAGAAATTTAATGAATGCTTACTATATGTACTATATGCTAGATTATTTTATTATTATATATATCTTGGTGTTGCATGGTTGAGCCAGGGATGTTTGATTTATGAATACATAATTAGTAAATTATTATATATTTATTCTATGACATTAATTTTCTTGCCTCCATTATAACAAAATCAATCATATTTTTATTATCAAGACTGTCACATAATCTGTGTTCTATTGATAATGTCAAATTAATCTTCCTTGACTTTGTAATTCTTTGATAATTTTTAAAACTTAATTTAAATTTAGAGAAACTTTGAGACTTCTCTGGCAGTCTAGTGGTTAAGACTCCACACTTCTGCTGCAAGGGGCGCGGGTTCGACCCCTGGCTGGGGAACTAAGACCCCACATGCTGTGCGGCATGGCCAAAAAAAAAAAATTTAGAGAAACTTTGGACCGCTAGAGATGAATAAATTCTCAAATAAAACTTGGAAATGAACCAGGACTTTTACATACTGTTTTTAAACATTAAAATGAGGTTGCATAAATTATTTTTATCAGAGCATATGTTGCAAAATGTTAATCTTATCACATAAACTACTACCATTTATATAACAATTTTTACTGCCTGGTAAAGCAACACTGAGATCTAAAAACCAGTGTAAAGTATAGGTATCATGTTTCATGCATATTGCCTCTGGAACAACACATATTCTATTTTAAGAGAAATATGAATCGTTTAATATTATAAAATATTCCTCAGGCACCATGTGCACCTATTGAAAGTATCACATTAATTTTTGAGTACTCCTAGAATTGTAAATTAGAAGAGAAAGAAAAATAGTCAACACTACTGTAAAATGATACTTCATTTTATGCAAAATGTATTGCATTCATGTAATCTGAGAGGAAGAAATTTGAGTTAATTAATCTGATTATGAGTTAATTAATCAATCTCTACCCAAAGATTTTCATCACTCAAATTTTCCTCACATTCCAAAGCAATGTCTATTACTGATGAAGGAAGAAACCCAATCCACACATTGTCACAGTCCTGGGATGCAGTTGCCTTTTTCTCAAAGACATAGAGCAAGAGATATGGAGAAGCATTTTTCTGGGTCCTAAACTATACTGGTCATGACAGTGTAAATTGAGTGCTAGTCTCTACCACTAGAATAAAAGCTCTGTTCAGTAAGACTTATTTTGTTCACTGCTGTCAGCATCATCCATTGATCCAGACAAGAGAGTCCTCTGCTTTGTGCTCTGTACATCAATGTATGTCTATTGCTTAAAAAAGTCTGATGTAGTTGTTACTCTACTCTTTGAATATTTATTAAGTGAATAAACAAATAGAGAACCAAAGGTAAAAAAAAAAACAACCTTGATTCTCTCTAAGAAATACAAGCAGTTACAATAGAATGTCACAGGAGGTAGATGCACCAAGGGGGAGTCCTTTAATTTATCACAATTAATTGTGATATAAATAATTCTTTAATCATTGAAGACACATCCCTTTTCCTCCCTTGAAATGCATAATTGTTGGTTACAATGGGCCCTAAGAAGAATGTGGCTGGATCAATGACAACCAGTCATAAAGGAAAGCAAGAGAAAGTACCTTCCATTGAAAGTGAGACTCTAGATTGGGAAAAGCCAGCAGATAGATTTGTAATGTAATTTGTATGATTTACAATTCACCATAATCTGAGCTCTGTTCGCAATTTTACAATCATTCATCTGTAAGTCTGTTGCTTCCTCTATACCTCTCAAAAATCTTTTCTCTTGGAATTTAAAGAATCTAAGTCTCACCCAAAGCCATATTCTGCACATCTTCCCTTAACTCCCCCTGAGACAAAAGATAGTGCTCATTCTGCAGTTGTTTTATAGCCAATGCAACACATAGCAACATGAATGACACTTGATCTATGTAATACTTTATCTCCCAATATTAGTCTGAAATGTTGTTTTCATATTTCTACCATTGCAATCCTTTTTCAGTGTATAAATATTAGTAAAACATTTATCACATTGGATTAGAAGACAATGATCGTGTAATTCCAATATTCTCCAGAGGTTTCTGGTTAAAAGTAAGTTGGAACAAGTGTCAGGATTCCAATAACATGACTATCCAAGAGCTATGTAATTGTTGTAATGTAGGGAAATGAAAATCTCTAGAGAGAATGTATATTTTGGTTGTAATAATGAACCATAAAATCTAGGGGGAAAGGGTCATTGAGGATTTTAATACCCTCTTTCTATAGATATGGAAACTGAGGTCATAAAGGTAGGGAATAGGCTAAGACTCCAGGGATCCTGACCCTGTAATCAGTGGTTTTCTCATCCTACTTGGTCAAGTTATGTGTGTAAATTACTGACAAGGCCCCCAGTTTTAAATTAGCTATTTAATAGTTTGGTCTACTTTGAATTTATTTCATATTATGATTATATTCTCTAACTTTAATTGATTAAAGTCATTGTCTTCAGATGCCTTATTTAGATTTTGCAACCACAGAACTTTGTCACTTCTGTATGATCATGACATTCTAAATTTGCTGGGAGAGTTATGGCATTGGACAATAGGATATCTTAAAAATCCATCAAAATTCAACAGCTTTTATTTTTATTCATGTTTTTAAACTGTTCTATTATGTCTAGTTATGAGGAGATTAAAAAACAAAAGGCATATTGCAAAATAGTTTTAAAGAGTCAAAATAACCTACTGTTAATTATGTTAAAAATACCAAGCATTTGTTAGCATCTCATTAACATCTTATGGAAAGGAGAACAAGCTCTATTTGCTTTAATACAAAAGACTTAAAAATCAGGTATGTGTTTTTGGCACCTTTAGAATAACAAATATTGGTATTAATTAAAATCTTGCTACAACATTCTCTAAATATTAGCAATTCTTAAATGAAGTAATGCTCTCTGCTAATAAACTCTTCTGCTTATATCTTAGAAAAGATCGATTTCACAATAGGGCCTTAAATTAATATACATCAGAATACTAGATCTGTTGGACAGCCATGATATGGGGTCAATTTATTTAATGTCACATATAAATTTCTCTTAATACTCATTCATTTTTTAGACTTGTTTCAGTCTCTATTCAGAGGTAGAACTTACAGAGCTGGAGGTAATGTGTAGGAAAAAATAAATGTGTTAAAAACAATTTCTCTATGGAAATTTTCAGTAAGTAGTGGTATTCAAAGTGATGAAACAAAAGAAGGGAAATAAGAAAATTTGCTCTATCTGAGCATGACAATGGCCCAACATAATTGAAACTAAAAAGAGGGCATGGCCACTAAACAAATATTTGTTTCTCTAGCAAAAAGATCACAATTTTCTACCTTATTCAAATATATAGAACTTAATGGCATTTTTTCTCTCTTTTGAAAGTGACTTACAAATATTTCCTCATTTTTTAGTCATAGAGAAATCCTGAATTTATAACCTAAGCTGCAGTTGATAAAGTAGAACAAAAATGTCACACAACATATTACATACTTAAAATTTAATATTTTAATTTAATCATTCATTCATTCACTCATTCTCCACAAAGTTATGTAAAGTATTTAAGACTGCTGATTTTTCTCTGTTTTTTGTTATCTTTACTCATGATCTGATACCTGTGATACTTTCTCTTCAAACTCAAAAAAGATTTTAACCTAAAAGAAATTTTAGTAATCACTTAACAACTTTGTCAGTTCATATTCTGCTAACATAGTTAGGTGAATATACAGAAAGTAAAAGCCAGAATTTAATTAATATAATTTTTGCTTATTTTTTTACTCTGTGTTAATATTAACACAACTGTTATCCCTTTTTATGAGCTGTTTTCTCCTCTAAAAACCCATGAGCCAAAATATGTACTGTGTCCCAAGGAAAGTTTATCAATCAAGTGGCATTATAACATTTAAATACTATAAAAAGTTAACTTTTTGTGGTCATCCAAGCATAATTGTTTTATCTTCAGTCTTCTAGTATTCTAGAGCTATCCTTCCTTTTATTATTTGGATAAAATAACTTGCTAAGTCTCCCATTTAAAATTGTGGGAAGTCCACCATCCTTCCCAATATTTCCATGGATACTAGGGAGAATTTGCTCTTACAGTTTACCTATTATATGTTGCTTCTTCATCCTTATTTATTTCAGACTGCCATGTAAATGGAACCAGGTGTTCCAGATATCTTGGTTCTCTTTCATCTTTTTTTTAATAGCTCTTTTGTGATGTGACTCATATACCATACAATTCTCCCATCTCTTAGTTCTCTTTTGATAACAAAAACATGAGAACAATCTTCTCTTTCCCTGGGGCAGCAATTTCTTGAGGTATAATAGACAGTGATAGAAATTACTGAATAATTTAAAGTACAGTGTAAGATGCCAATTTGCTTAAATATCTGTGGGTATTCCTGCTCTAGAAGAATCCAGTTTGGGCCTCATTTTTTCTGGAAGTTCTAGCTTCCAATCCTGTTAATAATATATGTGTCTTCAGAGAGTCTTAGTTCAAAGAGTCTGTGAGTCTGTTTTGTTGTTTTTGTTATATTCACTAGTTTGTTGTATTTTTTAAATTCCACATATAAGTGATATCATACAGTGTTTGTCTTTCTGTTTGACTTATTTCAGTTAGCATAATACCTTTCTACGTCTAGGTCTATCCACATTGCTGCAAATGGCAAAAGTTCATTCTTTTTTTAAGGCTCAGTAGTATTCCTGTGTGTGTGTGTGTGTGTGTGTATACAAATCTTCTTTATCCATTCATCTGTTGCTGGACACTTAGGTTGCTTTCATATCTTGGTAATTGTAAATAATGCTTCTATGAATATTGGGTGCATGTATCTTTTCAAGTTACTGTTTTCATTTTTTTTTCAAATATATACCCAGGAGTGAAATTGCTGGCTCATATGGTAAGTCTATTTTTAGTTTGTTGAGAAACCTCTGTACTGTTCTTCACGGTGGCTACACCAAATTACATTCCCAACAACAGTGTAGGGGGGTTCCCTTTTCTCCACATCCTTGCCAACATTTGTTAGTGTGTTCTTTTGATGATAGTGATTCTGACAGGTGTGAAGTGATAACTCATTGTGGTTTTGATTTGCATTTCCCTGATGATTAGCTATGTTGAGCATCTTTCCATGTGCCTGTTGGCCATCTGCATGTCCTCTTTGGAAAAATGTCTATTCAGTTCTTCTGCCCATTTTTTAAACCAGGTTGTTTGTTTTCTGATGTTGAGTTGTATGAGCTGTCTATATATTTTGGATATTAACCCCTTCTTGATCATATAATTTGTGAATATTTTCTGCCATTCAGTAGGTTGTCTTTTCATTTTGTCAGTGGTTTCCTTTGTTGTGCAAAATCTTTTAAGTTTAATTAGGTCCTGTTTGTTTATTTTTACTTTTATTTCCTTTGCTTCCAAAAAAAATATTGCTACGATTTATGTCAGAGAGTTCTCTGCCTATGTTTTCTCATAGGAATTTTATTGTTTCTGGTCTTACATTTAGGTCTTTAATCAATTTAATCCTATTTTTTAAATGTATGACTCAGCAATTAATTAATTCTCATTGCTATGTATTTCATTGTGTAATTACTTGGTATTTTGAGCTACATTTATTCACTTATCTTAATTTTTGAAAGAATAGATATAGAAAGCTATACATGTAAATATAAACTTACATGTATGAATTTCCAAAAAGAATGAAAAATTATGAAAAGTAAATTTCCTTTACCACTCTTGATACCATGGTAGTGTATGTTTTATTTTAACTCTCTAAATCTAATTTCTTTGAGTTGTCTCCCTATATGTGTGTTGACTAATAAATGAAAATGACAGGAATTAGGAATATTTTTTATATGACTTATTAACCTGTTACTCCTATATCTGTAACTAAGAATTGGTATTTATGGTTCTTTTTTTTTAAACATCTTTATCGGAGTATAATTGCTTTACAATGGTGTGTTATTTTCTGCTTTATAACAAAGTGAATCAGCTATACGTATACATATATCCCCATATCTTCCTCCCTCTTGTGTCTCCCTCCCACTATCCCTATCCCACCCCTCTAGGTGAACTCAAAGCACTGAGCTGATCTCCCTGCAATGTGGCTGCTTCCCACTAGCTATCTGTTTTACATTTGGTTGTATGTATAACTGCATGCCACTCTCTCACTTCGTCCCAGCTTACCCTTCTCCCTCCCCGTGTCCTCAAGTCGGTATTTATGGTTCTTGATGTGTATGTTTAACTCATTATATTTTACCCAATGTACTAACACATTGCAGTTAACCACAGTACATTTTAAGGATTTCATTTTAATCTGTTGGCTTTTTACATACATCTCTTTGCGTTATTTACTATAGTGCCTACTCTAGAGGTTAGAGTATGCATCTTAAACTTTTCACAATCTACTCAGAGTTAATTTTGGACCACTTCATAGAAATGTGAGCATTTTGTATCTATTTACGTCTATTTACCGTTTCTCTTGTACTTTATCATAAGTATTTTCTTTTTATATTTTAATTGAACCACACAATAAGCTTGGTTTTCTCTGTATTTTTCCTGTTTGCAATTTGGTGTGTTACTTGAAAAGGTAAGTTTATTTTTTTCACCAAATTTGAGAAATTTTTGAGCATGAATTTTTCTAGTATTTGTTCTTTTTTTTTTGGTCCAATCCATCTTTGACTCCATTGTACTTATATTAGACCTTTTGATATTGTGTTTCAAGTTTCTGAAATACTGTTTATCTTCTAATGTTTTTCTCTGTTATTCAAATTGGACAGTTTCTATTGATTTTTTAAATTTCATTGATTTTTTTCTGTCATTTCCATTCTGCTTTCAAGTCCATCTGATGAATCTCTTATTTTTCTGCTCAAATTTACTGTTTTTGCATTCATTTCAAGCTTATTTTCCTTTCCTTAGTTATAAAAGCTCTTTTAAAGTCCTTGTCTGATAAGGGCTTTATCCAACATGTGGGTCACCTTGGTGTCTCCTTCTGTTGATTATATTTGATATTTAGAATAAGTCACATTTTCCTTCTTCATATTTGAAGAAACTTTTGATTATGAAGGTAAAATTGTGAGAACTTTGTATTACACTCTATTTTTCTGAAGCTTGCTTATATTTTTGTTTTAGTAGGTAATTAATTTGAATAAATACAAATTGCAAAACTAGTCTTTAGAGAATCTGCTCCAAACTTGGTTTAGGTCTTTTATCTTTAGCAGAATCCTTTTGATTATGTTCTGAGTATGTCTAGTTCAGGATTCAACTAGAGAGTTGGCTGACTTTATGCTGAAGCTCCTATTCTGGCTGTTTTATACCTAGGATTGACCCTCACTTTCTGGTAACTGTGGCTACCCTGTTCTTTGTCCTATGGTTTCTCAGGCCAGAAAGACAGCAGAATTTCTTTGGAATTTCAGTCACCTTGACAACCATAACTTGTCCTCAGGCCAAAGCTTACAAAACATGGTACTTACCAGATGTCAGTTCCTTCTTCCAAGTATCAACTGCCCTTCAAGATATTCTTTCATTCATTTTTGGTGAAATTATCCACTTTAAAGGCCTTTGTTATTAGACAATTTGGTAGTATAAAATAAAATGTATACTATATATATTGTAGCATTCCAAGTTCTAATTAAACTTAGGAATTAGTATTTATAAAGATAAAAGATTTCATCATTGTAGCATTTTAATATTAATTAATTGGAAACAAACCAAATTCAGTATAGGATTGGTAAACTATTATCATCCACACTTAAAATTGAAAACTATGCAGCCATTAAAGTTTAGATAACAGACCTATATTTATTGATGTTTTAAAAATCCCTGATATATTGCTGAGCAAAAAACAAAAATTAATAAATACTAGGTATCATGTAATTCAAGTTATGTAAAAGAGCATATATAATTACACATATATTGATGCTCTGAGAGATGAAGAATTTTAAGTGTTAACAGTGGATATATTTGGTTGGTGAAATATCGTATTATTTTTTATCTCCTTTCAAACTTCTCTAAACTATATTTGTTATATCCTTTCACAAAAACTATACAGCTCATAAAAACTTTTCTCTTCTTACCTCTACCTTTTAAATGCAATTCCCAATTCTAAGAGTACCCTGTTTCTATGTCAACCTATTTGAAGGCCATCTCAAGTAACACTTCCTCTAGGAAGCTTGCCTTATTTAGGACCACTATAAAAAATTATTCTTATGCCTTGCTTCTTAGCTTTGACCATCTCTTCTTCTAAGTCTTTTGAGTACCTAGGCTAAATACTACTTACCTTTTCTTTCCTTATAGATCTAAGTACCATTTATATGATAGACAAATTCCTAATGAAGTAGATTAAAAGTATCATCATGGGGCTTCCCTGGTGGCGCAGTGGTTGAGAGTCCGCCTGCCGATGCAGGGGACACGGGTTCATGCCCCGGTCCGGGAAGATCCCACATGCCGCGGAGCGGCTGGGCCCGTGAGCCATGGCCGCTGAGCCTGTGCGTCCGGAGCCTGTGCTCCACAACGGCAGAGGCCACAACAGTGAGAGGCCCGCGTACCGCAAAAAAAAAAGTATCATCATGATTTTACTTTGATAAAATAAGCACAGAGAAGAATGCTTTTCTGAATGTCAATAATACAATTGAAAGACCACTAGCAATGGTCTTATATCACAATAAGCCACAAATAAAGGACAACAAAAATAAACTTTATAAGATTCAAAACACACGAGATTCTTAATTTGTAAAACATAGATAAAGGTTGTGTGTGTGTGTGTATATATATATATATCAGGTTAATTTAATAAAGACACTGGTGAAATTAATTAAGAGGTATATAGTTTAATCATTAGTACAGTTAAAATGGTTTGGAAAACTCCACATATAATAGTTGCAGTTAGTAACTTAGGAGATATGGGGAGGAATGAAGCTTATCTTTATTATTATATCAAATATAATCATTTCCCTACCCACATTGTGTCATTTAAGCATATTAAAACACAGATTGAAACCATCCTAGAGATGATTTTATGATTTTTAAAAGGAAATAAGACATTTAGTTGCCAGAGAATAACTATTTCCAGTTGAAGATGGTTCATTTGTTTTGTCAGTTTGAGGTTGCACTTGATAGTCATAGAATCTAATTTTAGTGCCCTGTAATTCTTTACCAGTTGGGGTTCCTGGTTGCAAAAACAGAAACTAAAGCTGATTAGATTCAATATAAAAATATTTATAACTGGGCTCACAGATTTAATAAAAATAGCCATATAACAGAGCTAAGAAAATGGCCTTGGAAGAAAATGACCCCAGATAGCCAAGAACATAGACTTATTACCCCAGGAGAGTGTCAGTGACAGTTAGACTGTTTCTCTGGTGTCACTACCATCGGACACTTTTATCCTTGTGGCTAGACTCCCAGTTCCACTACCTACCATCACTGCTACACCAAATATACTAGATTTCTCCACTGGAATAAACCTTAAACTTTCCTTGTTTTTATGACTTCTGTTTAGAACTGAAGTTTGGGGTGGAGCATTCAACTGACAAAACCTATGTAATATGTTTATATTGTTCATGCCAGGGGTTGTGGAGAACAAACAGTTTTCTAATCAAGACTCAAAGGAATGCAGATTCATTTTTCAATCAAGAGGAATTTAATCTTTGGTAGAAAAAAATATGTCACAATAATTTTTCATTTTCAAGGTGACATTGTGCTTAAATATTTCAACACACAAATATCTTCATTTTACAATATGCAAACTTATTTTAAGGCCCCCTAAAATAAATTTATTTTGAAAATTTAAAGGTAAGATTTTTTTTCTGTTTAAATTTATATGTAAGCCATTTCTGATAAAATGTTACATGAATGACTAAGATTGCAAAATTTTAAAACGTAAAAATAACACATTAAAATATTATTTGCCACAAGTATTAAGTGGTTGTGTTTGAGCCATCAAACTAGGCTTTATATATTCTTCTGCACATTTTAATTTTCCAAGTTATATACATATGCCGTATACCTACATTGTTTTAATAAAATATAAAATAAATTTTATTTCATTTAAAAAGTATTGAGGGGGCTTCCCTGGTGGCGCAGTGGTTGAGAGTCCGCCTGCCGATGCAGGAGACACGGGTTCGTGCCCCGGTCTGGGAAGATCCTTACGGCAAAAAAAAAAAAAAAAAAATGTATTGAGGAAAAAAATGAGATAAATCTGATAAAAATACTTCTTCAACATTTCTAAGCAAAATAACTTCATAAGATATTAGGAAAAAAAGGTATTTTTAAAAATCACTTCTAAATTAACAGAGCGTGTAACTAAATGAGATAAAATAGAAGGAGGCGGGAGGACTGTGCTTTAAAGGAAGCATGAGATTATGCTATTCTATGAGAAGTAAAATTGTTTTGTAATACCAAATGTATGGATTGGGTTGTTTGTTTCTGTGGCATTGAGCTGCATGAGCTGCTTGTATATTTTGGAGATTAATCCTTTGTGAGTTGATTCATTTGTAAATATTTTCTCCCATTCTGAGGGTTGTCTTTTCATCTTGTTTATGGTTTCCTTTGCTATGCAAAAGCTTTTAAGTTTCATTAGATCCCGTTTATTTATTTTTATTTTTATTTTCATTACTCTAGGAGGGGGATCAAAAAAGGTCTTGCTGTGATTTATGTCAAAGAGTATTCTGCCTATGTTTTCCTCTAGGAGTTTTGTAATGTCCACCCTTACATTTTGGTCTTAAATCCATTTTGAGTTTATTTTTGTGTATGGTGTTAGGGAGTGTTCTAATTTCATTCTTTTACATGTAGCTGTCCAGTTTTCTCAGCACCACTTACTGAAGAGACTGTCTTTTCTCCATTGTATATTCTTGCCTCCTTTGTTATAGATTAGTTGACCATAGGTGTGTGGGTTTATCTCTGGGCTTTCTATCCTGTTCCATTGATCTATATTTCTGTTTTTGTGCCAGTAACATACTGTCTTGATTACTGTAGCTTTGTAGTATAGTCTGAAGTCAGGGAGCCTCATTCCTCCAGCTCCATTTTTCTTTCTCAAGATTGCTTTGGCTATTCAGGGTCTTCTGTATTTCCATACAATTTGTAAACTGTTTTGTTCTAATTCTGTGAAAAATACCATTGATAATTTGATGGGGATTGCATTGAATCTGTAGATTGCTTTGAGTAGTATAGTCATTTTCACAATATTGATTCTTCCAATCCAAGAACATGGTATGTCTTTCCATCTGTTTGTGTCATCTTGATTTCCTTTTTCAGTATCAGAGTTTTCTGAGTACAGCTCTTTTACCTCTTTAGGTAGGTTTATTCCTAGGTATTTTATTCTTTTGGTTGCAATGGTAAATGAGATTGTTTCCTTAACTTCTTTTTCTGATCTTTCATTGTTAGTGTATACGAATGCAAGAGATTTCTGTGTATTAATTTTGTATCCTGAAACTTTACTAAATTCATTGATGAGCTCTAGTAATTTTCTGGTGGCATCTTTAGGACTTTCTACATATAGTATCATGTCATCTGCAAACAGTGATAGTTTTACTTCTTTTCCAATTTATATTCCTTTTATTTCTTTTCCTTCTCTAATCGCCATGACTAGGACTTCCAAAACTATGTCGAACAATAGTGGTGAGAGTGGACATCCTTGTCTTCTTCCTTATCTTAGAGGAAATGCTTTCAGTTTTTCATCATTGAGAATAATGTTTGCTGTGGGTTTGTCATATGTGGCCTTTATTATGTAGAGGTAGGTTCCCTCTATGCCCACTTTTTGGAGAGCTTTTTATAATAAATGAGTGTTGAATTTTGTCAAAAGCTTTTTCTGAATCTATTGAGATGATCATATGGTTTTTATTCTTCAATTTTTTAATGTGGTTTAGCACATTGATTGATTTGCGTATATTGAAGAATGCCTGCATCCCTGGGATAAATCCCACTTGATCATGGTGTACAATCCTTTTAATGTGCTGTTAGATTCTGTTTGCCAGCATTTTGTTGAGGATTTTTGTGTGTATGTTCATCAGTGATATTGATCTGAAATATTCTTTCTCTGTGATATCTTTGTCTGGTTTCAGTATCAGGGTGATGGTGGACTTATAGAATGAGCTTGGGAGTGTTCCTCCCTCTGAAATTTTTTGGGAAGGCTTGAGAAGGATGGGTGTTAGCTCTTCTCTAAATATTTGATAGATTTCGCCTCTGAAGCCCTCTGGTCCTGGACTTTTGTTTGTTGGACAATTTTTAATCACAGTTTCAATTTCGTTACTTCTGATTGGTCTGTTCATATTTTCTGTTTATTCCAGGTTCAGTCTTGGAAGGTGTACCTTCCTAAGAATTTGTTCATTTCTTCCAGTTTGTCCATTTTATTGGCATACAATTGCTTAGTCTCTTATGATCCTTTGTATTTCTGCAGTGTCAGTTGTAACTTCTCCTTTTTGATTTCTACTTTTATTGAATTGAATTCTTTCCCTTTTTTTCTTGGTGAGTCTGGCTAAAGATTTATTGATTTTGTTTATCTTCTCAAAGAAGCAGCTTTGAGTTTCTTTGATCTTAACAATTGTTTTTTGCATTTCTATTTCATTTATTTCAGCTCTGATTTTTATGATTTCTGTCCTTATGCTAGCTTTGGGTTTTGTTTGTTCTTCTTTCTCTAGTTGCTTTTCGTGCAAGGTGTTTATTTGAGATTTTTCTTGTTTCCTGAAATAGGATTGTATTGCTATAAACTTACCTGTTAGAACTTTGTTTGCTGCATCCTAAAGGTTTTGGGTCATCTTGTTTTCGTTGTCATTTGTTTCTAGGTATTTTTTGATTTCCTGTTTGATTTCTTCAGTGATCTCATGTTTATTTAGTAGCATATTGTTTAGTCTCCATGTGTTTGTTTTTTACATTTTTTTAATTCAATTTTTTTTTCAATTACTAAATCAATTAGTAATTGATTTCTAATCTCAGAGCATTGTTGTCAGAAATGATGCCCGATATGATTTCAATTCTCTTTAATTTACCAAGGCTTGATTTGTGACCTAAAATTTGATCTATCCTGGAGAACGTTCCATGTTAACTTGAGAAGAAATTTTATTCTGCTCCTTTTGGATGTAATGTCCTATAAATATCGATTAAGTCTATCTGGTCTGATGTGTCATTTAAAGCTTGTGTTTCTTTATTAAGTTTCTGTCTGGATGATCTGTCCATTGCTGTAAGTTGGGTGTTAAAGTCTCCCACTATTATTGTGTTACTGTTGATTTCCCCATTTATGGCTGTTATCATTTGCCTTATGTATTGAGTTGCTTCTATTTTAGGTGTGTAAATATTTACAATTCTTACATCTTCTTGGATTGATCCCTTGAGCACTATGTAGTGTCCTTCCTTGTCTCTTGTAACATTCTTTATTTTAAAGTCTATTTTGTCTGACATGAGTATTGCTACTCCAGCTTTCTTTTATATCCATTTGCATGGAATATCTTTTTCCACCCCCGCACTTTCAGTCTGTATGTGTCCCTAGGTCTGAAGTGGGTCTCTTGTAGACAGCATATATACAGGTCTTGTTTTTGTATCCATTCAGCCAGTCTGTGTCTTTTGGTTGGAGCATTTAATCCACTTACATTTAAACTAATTATCGAATGTTCCTATTGCCATTCTCTTAATTGTTTGGGGTTTGTTTTTGTAAGTCTTTTTCTTCTCTTGTGTTTCCCACGTAGAGAAGTTCCTTTAGCATTTGTTATAAAGCTGAATTATTGGTGCTGAATTCCCTTAGCTTTTGCCTGTCTGTAAAGCCTTTAATTTCTCCACTGAATCTGAATGAGATCCTTGCTGGGCAGAGTAATCTTGGTTGTAACTTTTTCCCTTTCATCACTTTAAATGTATCCTGCTGCTCCCTTTTGGCCTGCAGTGTTTCTGCTGAAAATTCAGCTGATAACCTCATGGGAATTCCCTTGTATGTTATTTGTTGGTCTTCCCTTGCTGCTTTTATTTTTTTTTTAATTTAATTTTTGTTAGCTTGACAATATGAGTCTTGGCATGTTTCTCCTTGGGTTTACCCTGTATGGGACTCTCTGTGCTTCCTGGACTTTGGTGGCTATTTCTTTTTCTCTGTTTGGGAAGTTTTCAAGTATAATCTTTTCAAATATTTTCTCGGGTTCTTTCTCTCTCTCTTCTCCTTCTGGGACCCCTATAACGTGAATGTTGTTGCACTTAATGTTGTCCCCGAAGGCTCTTAGGTTGTCTTCATTTCTTTTCATTCTTTTTTCTTCATTCTGTTCTGTGGCAGACAGTTCCACCATTCTGTCTTCCAGGTCACTTATCCATTCTTCTGCCTCAGTTATTCTCCTGTTGATTCCCTCTAGTGTATTTTTCACTTCAGTTATAGTGTTGTTTATAACTGTTTGTTTGTTGTTTAGTTCTTCTAAGTCCTTATTAAGCATTTCTTGTATTTTCTCAATCCAAGCCTCCATTCTGTTTTGAAGATTTTGGATCATCTTTACTATCATTACTCTGAGTTATTTTTCAGATTGCCTATTTCCTCCTCATTTATTTGGTCTTGTAGGTTTTTACATTGCTCTTTCATCTGTAACATATTTCTCTGTCTTCTCATCTTTCTTGATGGGTGGGACTGTGTTCCTGTCTTGCTGGTTGCTTGGCCTGAGGCATCCAGTACTGGAGCTAGCAGGCAGTTGGGTGCTTGGGTTTGGTGCCAAGATGAGGACCTCCAGGAGATCTCACACTGATTAGTATTCCCATGAAGTTCTCTGGTAATCCAGTGGCTCACACTTGGTGCTCCCACCACAGGGACTCAGGCCACATGGCCCGAATGGCAAAAAACAAACAAACAAAAGACAAACAAAGCCCAAGGCAAATAATAAAAACAAAACTGAACAAACAGACAAAAAAAAAAGAATGAAAATAAACAGAAAAAAAAAAAACCCAAGACAAATTAAAAAAAACAAATCCAAGCAAACCAGCAAGCAAACAACAACAAAACCAACAAGGAAAGCAAAAATCAAAAAGACACCCAAACAAACAAGAGAGCGTAAAAGCCAAAACCAATAATAATAACGAAACGAACTTAAACAGAAAACAAAACAAAAATTAAAAAAACCAAAGTAAAAGTAAAGCTAAGTGAACAAAAGCCCAACACATAAAAATGACAAAAAGAAAAACAAAAAATATAAAAAGAAGATAAAAACAAAATAAAAACAAAATGACACAAAACAAAGCAGAAATGTCAAAAGAACAAACCAAAAACAGCAACAAAAACAGACAACAAACAAAAAAGAACAGAACAATAACAAGAAATTAAAAAAATAAAAGTAGAAAAAGAAAAAATATATTAGCAAAAATAAAAATGAAACAAAACAGAACAACAGCAAAAATAAATTAATTAAAATAAATTAAAAATAAAATAAAGAAAAGCTCCCTAGTGCCTCCACTATCAATTTCCTTGCCCCCACGGTAATCTACAGCCAGCCGCCGCCTCCCCAGGAGGCCCTCCAAGACCCCTGGGTAGCTCCCTGGACCCACTTTGTCAGCCCCACCTTTTCATGTGTTCCTCTCACCATCATCTGCTCCTGAAGCTGGCCCAGAGCACACATGCCCACGTAGGCCAGCTGGGGCTCAGCAGGCCATCTGGGGCTCCTTAGGTGTGGCCACAGGGCCCAGGGCAGCCAGAGGAGGCTTTGCTGGGAGCAGAACATAGGCCCAGGACCCCTGCAGGCTTGCCAGGGGCTGAGTGGGTTGGGAAGAACCTGGCTTGAGGTGTGGGCAAGCCTTACCAAGAAGGCTGGGCCTGCAGTTGGGGTAGGGCATTGCAGTGGTGGCTCTGCCCTTTGCAAGCCACTTAACAATGGGACCTCAGCTCCATGGTGGCCTGGGCTTCCTCCACAAACTTCTTGGCTGTGGAGACCTTCCCTCCTGCTGCCTCAGGCTGTCTCCTCACCGCCAACAGCCGCCCCCTTCCTGGGTCCACTCTCCAAACCCCACTCTCCAGCACCCAGCCCTCCTCTGCACCAGGAGACACACAGTTCAGGCTGGGGTGCACAGGGCTGCAACACGGACTATGCACATAGGTCATATTCTGTCCTGCCTTCTACAGACCAGTTGCTGCATTCCCCTCTGATCCCCTGATCTCCTGAAGGTCCTTCTGTGTCTCCACTGATCCCTCCCACCATGAGTGGGCTTTTTGGAATGTGGGAACCTCTGCTCTCCTTTAGCTCCCCCTCAGGGGTGCTGGTCCCATCCCATTTCTACTTTTCTTCCCTCGTTCCTTCTTTTTTTCATCCTACCCAGTTGCATGGGGATTTTTCTTGTCCCCTGAGGTGTCTGAGGACCTCCACTAGTGTTCAGTAGGTGCTCTGTGGGAATTGCTCTGATACATCCTCAATGTACTTGTGAGGAGATGTGAACTCCATGTCCTCCTATTGCACCATCTTGACTCTGCCCCCAGATCTAACCATTTCTAATCCTCAAAGGTTTACCATTTAGTTGAGGAGATAGATCATATAAAAACTTCATTTCCTAAGTTGAAAGTTTGGTGTTACTTTTAAAATTCACACAAAAGAGTGGTTAGTCTGCATTGGGATAGTCAAGGAAAATTTCTCCTGAAAAGCATTAACTTGATCCAAAACTGGAAAAAACAGGGACAAAAATATTCTGTGAGGAAGGAAGATAACATTCATTGAAGGAAAGAATCATAAGCAAGGGTGCAGAAGATAAATGGTTTATCTAAAAGAAGAGTATACAGTTTTTTCTATAACATAAAAAAAGTACACTAGAGGGACTGCTTCAAGATGGTGAACTACAAGGAGGTGTGCTCACTCCCTCTTGCGAGAGCACCAGAATCACAACTAACTGCTGAACAGTCACTGACAGGAAGACACTGGAACTCACCAAAAAAGATACCGCACATCCAAAGACAAAGGAGAAGCCACAATGAGATGGTAGGAGGGGCACAATCACAATAAAATAAAATCCCATAAACTCTGGGTGGATGACTTACAAACTGGAAAACAATTATACCACAGAAGTTCACCCACTGGAGTGAAGGTTCTGAGCCCCAGGTCAGGCTTCCCAATCTGGGGGTCTGGCAATGGGAGGAGGAATTCCCAGAGAGCAGTGACCCTATAGGAGACTGAACTAGACTTACCTGCTAGTGTTGGAGGGTCTCCTGCAGAGGCAGGAGGTGGCTGTGGCTCACTGTGGGGACAAGGACACTGGCAGCAGAAGTTCTGGAAAGTACTCCTTGGCATGAGCCCTCCCAGAGTCTGCCATTAGCCCCACCTGTAGCCACCAATGCTAGGTCGCCTCAGGCCAAAAAACCAACAGGGAGGGAACTCAGCCCCACCCATCAGCAGACAAGCAGATTAAAGTTTTACTGATATCTGCCCACTAGAGCAACACCCAGCTCTACTGACCACCAGTCCCTCCCATCAGGCAGCTTGCATAAGCCTCTTAGGAAGCCTCATTACCAGAGGGCAGACAGCAGAGGCAAGAAGAACTAAAATCCTGCAGCCTATGGAGTGAAAACGACATTCACAGAAAGGTAGACAAAATGAAAAGGCAGGGGACTATGTACCAGATGAAGGAAAAAGATGAAACCCCAGAAAAACAACGAAATGAAGTGTGGTAGACAGCCTTCCAGAAAAAGAACTCAGAATAACGATAGTGAAGATGATCCAGGACCTCGGAAAAAGAATGGAGGCAAAGATGGAGAAGATGCAAGAAATGTTTAACAAAGACCTAGAAGAATTAAAGAAAAAACACCTAGAAGAATTCAGGAACAGAGATGAACAATGCAATAAATGAAATGAAAACTACACTAGAAGTAATCAATAGCAGAATAACTGAGGCAGAAGAACGGATAAGTGACCTGGAAGATAGAATGGTGGAAATCACAGCTACAGAACAGAATGAAGAAAAAAGAATGAAAATAAATGAACACAGCCTAAGAGACCTCTGGGACAACATTAAATGCAACAACATTCACATTATAGGGGTCCCAGAAGGAGAAGAGAGAGAGAAAGAACCCGAAAAAATATTTGAAGAGATTATAGATGAAAACATCCCTAATATGGTAAAGGAAATAGCCATCCAAGTCCAGAAAACGCAGAGAGTCCCAGGCAGGATAAACCCAAGGAGAAACACACCCAGACACGTAGTAATCAAATTTACGAAAATTAAAGACACAGAAAACTTGTTAAAAGCAAAAGGGAAAAATCACAAATAACATACAAGGGAACTTGCATAAGGTAAACAGCTGATTTCTCAGTAGAACTCGACAAACCAGAAGGGAGTGACACGATATATTTAAAGTGATGAAAGGGAAGAACCTACAACTAAAATGACTCTACCCAGCAAGGATCTCATTCAGATTCCATGGAGAAATCAAAAGCTTTACAGACAAAAGCTAAGAGAATTCAGCACCAAAAAACCAGCTCTACAACAAATGCTAAAGGAACTTCTCTAAGTGGGAAACACAGAAAAGAAAAAGGTCTACAAAAACAAACACACAACAATTAAGAAAATGGTAATAGGAACATACATATTGATAATTACCTTAAATGTGAATGGATTAAATGCTCCAACCAAAAGACACAGGCTCTCTGAAGGGATACAAAAACAAGACCCATAAATATGCTGTCTACAAGAGACCCACATTAGACATAGGGACACATACAGACTGAAAGAGAGGGGATGGAAAAAGATCTTCCATGCAAATGGAAATCAAAAGAAAGCTGGAGTAGCAAAACTGATTTCAAATAAAATAGACTTTAAAATAAAGAATGTTACAAGAGACAAGGAAGAACACTGCATAATGATCAAAGGATCAATCCAAGAAGATATAACAATTACAAATATATATGCACCCAACATAGGAGCACCTCAATACATAAGGCAAATGCTAAAGCTATAAAAGAGGAAATAGACAGTAACACAGTAATAGTGGGGGACTTTAACACCTCAATTACAACAATGGACAGATCATCCAGACAGAAAATTAATGAGGAAACAAAAGCTTAAATGACACAATATACCGGAGAGATTTAATTGATATTAATAGGACATTCCATCTGGAAACAGCAGGTTACACTTTCTTCTCAAGTGCTCATGGAACATTCTCCAGAATATATCACATCTTGGGTCACAAATAAAGCCTCGGTAAATTTAAGAAAATTGAAATCATATCAAGAATCTTTTCTGACCAAAATTCTGTGAGATTAGAAATCAATTACAGGGAAAAAAATGTAAAAAACACAAACACATGGAGGCTACACAATACATTACTAAATAACCAAGAGATCACTGTAGAAATCAAAGAGGAAATCAGAAAATGCCTAGAGACAAAAGACAATGAAAACACGACGACCCAAAACCTATGAGATGTGGCAAAAGCAGTTCTAACAGGGAAGTTAATAGCAATACAATCCTACCTCAAGAAACAAAAATCTCAAATAAACAACCTAAATTTACATGTAAAGCAGCTAGAGAAGGAAAAACAAACAAAACCCAAAGCTAGAACAAGGAAAAAAATCATAAAGATCAGAGCAGAAATAAATGAAATAGAAACAAAGAAAACAATAGCAAAGATCAATAAAACTAAAAGCTGGTTCTTTGAGAGATAAAATTGATAAACCTTAGCCAGAGTCATCAAGAAAAAGAGAGAGAGGACTCAAATCAATAAAATTAGAAATGAAATAGGAGAAGTTACAACAGACACTGCAGAAATACAAAGGATCAAATGAGACTACTGTAAGCAACTGTATGCCAATAAAATGGACAACCTGGAAGAAATGGACAAATTCTTAGAAAGATGTAACCTTACAAGACTGAAGCAGGAAGAAATAGAAAATATGGACAGACCAACATAAGTAATAAAATTGAAACTGTGATTAAAAATCTTCAAACAAACAAAAGTCCAGGACCAGATGGCTTCACAGGTGAATTCTATGAAACATTTAGAGAATAGCTAACACCCATCCTTCTCAAACTC
Source organism: Neophocaena asiaeorientalis asiaeorientalis (assembly GCF_003031525.2). Lineage (NCBI taxonomy): Eukaryota > Metazoa > Chordata > Mammalia > Artiodactyla > Phocoenidae > Neophocaena > Neophocaena asiaeorientalis. The sequence continues at coordinate 6,012,574 of NW_020174057.1, read as the reverse complement.
TTCCAAATAATTACAGAGGAAAGAACACTCCCAAACTCATTCTACAAGGCCACCATCACCCTGACATCAAAACCAGGCAAAGATACTACAGACCAATATCACTGGTGAATATAGATGCAAAAATCCTTAACAAAATACTAGCAAACAGAATCCAACAACACATTAATAGGATCATACACCATGATCAAGTGGGATTTATCCCAGGATGCAATGATTCTTCAATATATGCAAATCAATCAATGTGATATACCATATTAACAAATCTAAGAATAAAAACCATATGATCCTCTCAATAGATGCAGAATAATCTTTTGACAAAATTCAACACCCATTTATGATAAAAACCTCTCCAGAAAGTGGACATAGTGGAAACCTACCTCAACATAATAAAGGGCATATATGACAAACCCACAGAAAACATCATTCTCAGTGGTGAAAAGCTGAAAGCATTTCCTCTATGATCAGGAACAAGACAAGGATGTCCACTCTCACCACTATTGTTCAACATAGTTTTGGAAGTCCTAGCCATGGCAATCAGAGAAGAAAAAGAAATAAAAGGAATACAAGTTGGAAATGAAGAAGTCAAACTGTCACTGTTTGCAGATGACATGATGCTATACATAGAAAATCCTAAACATGACACCAGAAATCTACTAGAGCTAATCAATGAATTTGGTAAAACTGTAGGATACAAAATTAATGCAAAGAAATCTCTTGCATTCCTCTACACTAACAATGAAAATCAGAAAGAGAAATTAAGGAAACAATCCCATTTACCATTGCAACAAAAAAATAAAATACCTAGGAATGAACCTACCTAATGAGGTAAAAACCTCTTCTCAGAAAACTAAAAGACACTGATGAAAGAAATCAAAGATGACACAAACAGATGGAGATATACCGTGTTCTTGGATTGGAAGAATCAACATTGTGAAAATGACTATACTACCCAAAGCAATCTACACATTCAATGCAATCCCTATCAAATTACCAATGGCATTTTTTACAGAACTAGAAGAAAAATCTTAAAATTTATATGGAGACACAAAAACCCTGAATAGCCAAAGCAATCTTGAGGGAAAAAAATGAAGCTGGGGGAATCAGCCTCCCTGACTTCAGACTATACTACAGAGCTACAGTAATCAAGAGAATATGGTACTGACTCAAAAACAGAAATATAGATCAATGAAACAGGATAGAAAGCTCAGAGATAAACCCATGCACCTATGTTCAACTAATCTATGTTAAAGGAGGCAAGAATATACAGTGGAGAAAAGACAGTCTCTTCAATAAGTGGTGCTGGGAAAACTGGACAGCTACATGTAAAAGAATGAAATTAGAACACTCCCTAACACCATACACAAAAATAAACTCAAAATGGATTTAAGACCAAAATATAAGCCCAGACACCATAAAACTCTTAGAGGAAAACATAGGCTGAACACTCTTTGACATAAATCACAGAAAGATCTTTTTTGACCCACCTCCTAGAATAATGGGAATAAAAACAAAAATAAACAAATGGGACATAATTAAACTTAAAAGCTTTTGCACAGCAAAGGAGACTATAAACAAGATGAAAAGACAACCCTGAGAATGGGAGAAAATACTTTCAAACGAATCAATGGACAATGGATTAATCTCCAAAATATATAAACAGCTCATGCAGCTCACTATTGAAAAAACTATGCAATCAAAAAATGGGCAAAAGAAGCCCTAAATAGACATTTCTCCAAAGAAGACACACAGATGGCCAAGAGGCATGTGAAAAGATGCTCAACATCACTAATTATTAGAGAAATGCAAGTCAAAACTACAATGAGGTATTACCTCACGCCAGTTAGAATGGGCATCATCTGAAAATCTACAAACAACAAATGCTGGAGAGGGTGTGGAGAAAAGGGAACCCTCTTGGAGAGGATATGGGGGTATATGTATACGTATAGCTGATTCACTTTGTTATACAGAAGAATGTAACACAACAATGTAAACCAATTATAGTCCAATAAAGACATTAAAAAAAAAAAGAATAGGGAACCCTCTTGCACTGTGGGTTGGAAGGTAAATTGACACAGCCACTATGGAGAACAGTATGGAGGTTCTTTAAAAAACTAGAAGTAGAGCTGCCATACGACCCAGCAATCCCACTACTGGGCATATACCCAGAGAAAACCATAATTCAAAAAGACACATGCATGCTAATGTTCATTACAGCACTATTTACAATAACCAGGTCATGGATGCAACCTAAATGCCCATTAACAGATGAATGGATAAAGAAGATGTGGCACATATATACAATGGAATATTACTCAGCCATAAAAAGGAATGAAATTGGACCATTTGTAGAGATGTGATGGACCTAGAGACTGTCATACAGAGTGAAGTAAGTCAGAAGGAGAAAAACAAATATTGTATATTAATGCATATATGTGGAATCTAGAAAAATGGTACAGGTGAACCAGTTTGCAAGGCAGAAATAGAGACACAGATGTAGAGAACAAACGTATGGACACCAGGGGTCTAAAGTGCAGGCAGTGGTGGGATGAACTGGGAGACTGGGATTGATATATATACACTGATATATATAAAATAGATAACTAATAAAACCTGCTCTATAAAAATAAATAAAATAGGGCTTCCCTGGTGGCGCGGTGGTTGGGAGTGTGCCTGCTGATGCAGGGGGCGTGGGTTTGTGCCCCAGTCCGGGAAGATCCCGTGTGCTGTGGAGTGGCTGGGCCCGTGAGCCATGGCTGCTGGGCCTGTGCGTCCGGAGCCTGTGCTCCGCGGCGGGAGAGGCCACGACAGTGAGAGGCCTAGGTACCGTAAAATAAATAAATAAATAAATATAAATAAATAAAATAAAATTCTAAATAAATAAATAAAAAGTACACTAGTGGTAAAAAAATAAAATTAAAGTGAAAAAATTATTTTTCTGATTTATTTATGGTTTTGCAGATTTGTATGAGCTGTCCATTGATAACAGATGAATTCACTGCTAAGTGTTCTATGATTATTCATTAATTATATAATCATAGGTTTTATGCTTTCAATTTAAGCATCATATATTTTGAAGTATAGAATATCAGGGATAAATATTGAAAACAAATCAATAATGAGAAACAAATTCCAATTTTTAATGATGTATTTAATTACCTGTTATGTTACTATACACTGTTAATAATCTACCTATGTATCACCTAAAGAGAATACCTTATAACTATGCTCCTTGTTCACACTAACCCTTCTGATACTTACCATTCTGAACCCCCTCACCTGTTCTCACCGTGCATCTTGCTCACACATACCTATGTTCTTCTAGCTCTTGACTTCTATCTTGGATTCTTATTTTTAACCTCTCAGATTTTGTATATGTTAAAATATCATGCTACTGATCCTTAATTATCTTCCAGTATCATATTTTTAATCTTACTCTAATGTCATTTTCATGATACACCTCACTCTGATCCAGCCTTATAATCTGGGCCGCTATTTTTCTCTGTCCTTTGCAGATGAAGTATCAGAAAATTATAAAATTGGGGTTTCCCTGGCAGTCCAGCGGTTAAGACTCCACGCTTCCACTGCAAGGGGCACTGGTTTGATCCCTGGTCAGGGAACTGAGATCCAGACTGCCATGTGGCATGACCAAAAATAAATAAATTTCAAAGAATGCCCCCCAAAAGAAAACTATAAAATTCACACTATGCTTCCCTGACCATGTAGTTCTTAAATTCCATGCACAGTAATATGAAGAAGTGCCTTGGGCTTGAATTCTGGAGTCAGCCTGAGTTTGATAGCAACTGTGCTACCTGTAAACTGTGCATCCTTGGACAAGCTACTTAATGTCTCTTTGTCGCTCTCCTTCAGTAAAATGGGTTTAGTGATATTACTGATCTCATAGGGTTATTGTGGTATTAATTGAAAAATTCAACATAAATTTCTTATTAGAGGAGCCTGACACTTTCACATTATCAGCCATTCAATAAGATCAAGATTACCAGTCTTGACCAAGTTCTTTTAAAGAAAAGACAAGCTCATTTGTAGTTTTGAAAGAATTCATCACAGAAGAAAAATTTATGGGATCCACTTAGAGCAATACATCTTTGTCTTTGATCCATGCTGATACTTTAAAATCTCAGTACATTAGAACTTGACAGAAGATCTAGTTTCTGTGCCTTGGTAACTAGAACTTTATAAATCCAAGGGATTTTTCAAAAATATTGTTCTTTTTAAGGGATTTTACATTGTGAAAATTCAAAACTCCCTGCAGAAGAAGGTTTAAGAACAAACAGTTCTGGAAAGTTTCTTGTCCAGCTGATTAGCTTTGCCCTTTAATAATTTTTCTCTTACATGTGTATTCACACACTCGTTATGAATCGTCCCTCACTGATCGCTTTTTATGCACTAATTTTCTAAATTACTAAAATAACAGCCAGCATTAGCACAATTACATATGTTCATGGTGCTTCAGATGATTACAATAATCATTTTTTCATCCTTCTAAAATATTAATAATCCAACGATTATAATCATCATTAATTACTACTAACTTCATAGTCTACCACATAACCCCAGATAATGCAACACAGAAAGATGACAAAGAGAAGACTGCTCTGGATTCTTTTCTTCTCCAGAAGCTTATTTTAGTGGTTTAAAAGGAAAACATATGCATGCTAACTGAACTGAAGCTAACTGTTCAAGTTCTCCTAGGGAGGTAATTTTTTCATGCAACAATATATCTATTATTAGTTCTTAAACATTAGCCCTTAGTAAATAGTATTTATTCTGTCTGCGTATCTTGACAATGACTTCTCACTACATTTGCAGCCACCCACTGAGACAATCATTGCCACCATTCAGACACACAACAAACTAAGGTTTTATTACTTTAATTTTCCCAACAAATTGCACCATGCTAAATTACAACACATGGAAATTATTTTTAAAAGACAAAGAGAGCAGCAGACTTTGCATTTTTATTAACTGAGCTATCTGTAATTTCAAATAATGGCATATATTAAGTATTGTCCAAATGTGCACACACATATATGTGTGCTGAGTGAGTGTTTTAACAAGCCTTAAAATTTCCTGAACCCTTTTGAAATTAAATGGAGAGAACTGTATAAATTCTTCTTCTTCTGGTATTTTTATAGCTCAATAAATTTGAACTTAAGTAACAGCTGGTAATCTCAAGGTGTGTGCATGCTCCAATAGTATATTTGTGTTTGGCAATTTAGAATCCATATATACATACATATATGCATATACATTACACACACACACACACACACACACACAAACATATTAGTAAAATCCCTAACTTCAAACGATAGGATGCACTTTTTATTTTTTACTGCTAGAGCTGTAAAATAGTCTCACAAAGACTAATAGAATTGGTCCTGAAGGATTATTTGATATTTGAATTGCTACAGAACAATGTTAGATTAAGAGTTCAGATGTACTCTGAAGATTAACAGTGGGAGATTACACTAATATCAAAGAGCTCAAAACAGAAAATGTCCTTTAACAAAGTTTCTACATTTCTCCAGTACTTTTAAGAGAACAGCCCAAATCTAGGGTAAGATGACTAAGTATAGCATATACTTTTAGGTTGGAGAAATTAGGAAAATGTTGTCTAACCATTATCATTCCAGTCACACTAATTTTCACGGTGTTTTAAGAACAAGACTCAGCTTTGGAAACAAAACAGTGGGAACTTTTTAGGATACTAATTCAAATGCCGCCCAGCTGAGTAATGATCTGGTTGTTGTTACCAAACTTATTATTTCAGGGCTGCTCTGTGAATAATGTCACTTGAAATTACTGTATCCTTCAGTTTACTCCCATATGGACAAATGCCACCATTCAAACATCATCATCATGTTACCAGTTTGTCCTGAGAAGCTATTGAATACTTCAGTGTTCTCTTCATGTTTAATGAAAGATTGAAAGAAAGAGGGTTTCTGATGTTATTATTTATGCCCCATGAGAGCAACTGATTATTGCTAATTTTCATGCCCCTGTAGTGTCCATTCAGTGGTTGATTTCAGGAGAACTTAGAGCAGCTGGTCCCAATTCTGGCCCGTATCTGGAACCACCTAGGGAGATTTTAAAAATATATTTTACTGGGCTTTAACCCAAAGCTACTGAATAAGAATCTCCAGGGGTTATTCCCATCAAGTTATATTTAAACATGCTCTCTAAATAATTTTATTGAAGCTGTCCATGGACTGACCTTTGGGATCCATTGACTGAATTTTGAAATCAGCCTCAGATTTTAGTTCTGATGTTTTTAGCTGAATGATCCTGATCAAATCCAAATAATCTTGAACTTCTGCATCTATAAAATGGAGATTTTATAAAATGGACATTTTTTAAATGTCCATTTTAAGTTGTAAGGACTATATAAGAAACAGATTCTGTCTAGCACAGTTCATAGCACACAGTAGGCCTACAGTAGGCTGTGGAAGAGACCAAAATCCATTGTCTCTTATTTCTGGACATGCAACTAGCTTGCATTTCTCAGCACATCTTGTGGTTAGTTGTGTTCATGTGACTAAGTCCAAGCAAAAGGAAGGCAGCAAAAGAAATGTGAACCACTTCCAGATTTAGACCATAAAGACCTCCACAGTGAACCTATAGTGATTGTTCCCCCTCTGGAAAACTGAATAAGATGACCTACAAAGTGACATTGGAATCTGAATGTTGATCATGGGAATTCCACAAAATGGACAAACCAGGGTTCCTGAATGCTCATGTAGAAGGCTATCCACCAATAAACTTCATTTTGGCATCTGTGATTTGGGGTTTACCTATTATAGCAGTTAGTACCCTATGTTTGCTGTTCAATTATTTTAGTTTTCTTTTTAAAATAACAGTAACATTTGAAAGATTTTTTTTCTCTCTTATCTATTGTGGTATTGTCCTAATTTATCAATTGTGGAAACTGCCAGGAATTTTCAATGTTCATGAGATACAATGAGCACTTTCCAGATTCCTGCAGCAACAATAAGAACCCTCTGTGTCAAGGGATTGTCCTGTCCTTTAAAGATGATCATGTGCCACCGGGCACCATGCTGCGTGATCCCAGTGCATCTCTCCTTCACCTTTTAGAAAGAGCAAGAAAAATACACATAGTAGATTATATTTAGGGAATTTATTAAAATTAATAAAGGATACTATACTTGTTTGGGTTCCAAGCCACTACAAGCACTCATCATCAGTTATGTGTCATTTATCTATGAACGACTATTCATGAAAAGTTGATCCTAAGACCACAGTGATTACATTCCTCTCTTCACCATTGCTTTTTGGTATTTCTTTCCCTTCTCCTCTACCTACTACTTCTAAGGTAGCCCCTACATTTATATCAAGTCTAATATCCTAATATTACACAGGGCTGGTCAAGAAGGATGTTACTTTGGGAAGAACAGGAATGACTTGGAAGAGAGTGTATAGGGGAGAATAAAAATAAACTTAAAAAATATATTCTCAACGCCTCTCCTCCCCACCTCCAATTTCTCAGGGTAGCATCATCAATTCCCTATACTATTTTTTCTCAGTTCACTCATACTCCCTCAACATTCTTCTACATCCTGCATTCCCTCATATTTGGCTCATTTGATGCCTTAGGAAGACAGGGCCTCTGTTTTTCTTCTTCTTCTTAGAGTTAATTAAATCTTCAGTCCTTGGTATACTCGAAAACTCATTTTCGTGAATTTCTTGATTTGATTTTTCCCATAGGATCTATGTTGGAGGCCGCAAGTATAGTTCACCTCACTTGCTACCTGAGAAATCATTAGTGACTCCTTGGAATGCTATGTTTAGAAAGGCTTGACACCAGTGCACAAGAAAGAGCATCCTCATCAATTAGGGATGTCTTTCCCAGTTGCAGGAGGAGAAGCAGTGGCATTCATGCAGGAGTGTCTTTCAAAAAAATAAAATGAGGAGGATGAACATTATTACTACATAAGGAAAGTTAAAAGGAGCAATTTTTCTTGTTTTTAGGAGTGGTGGGGCATGGGCATGCCTTCTCAGAGTTAAGAAAAAATCAGTCCTCATGCATACTTTTGAGATCCAAGTATGTTAAAAACCAAGGAAGTACAAGACAATATTAAAAATATGATGATATTTTAAATGCTTAAATTTAACAAGTAAAGGTTTCTCAGTGCCATCTTTCAGTCCTTTCAATGTGTTCTCATGACTGTATGCATAAACTTATTTGGTGATAAAAGTAGAAGTCAAAATTTGAGGTCTTTCATTCATGGAGACTTGGCCAAATGGCCCTTGAATTTGACTCTGAAAATGGGCTATATAATCAGATTGATTTCTTTCCTCCATTGAAAGAGAGAATGAGAAACATTTGTCAGAAGGAAGAGTGAAAGAATGAAATAGGGAACATCAGGCCAATGCCTAAAGGAAGTGAAATAAGAGAAAGGAGGTGACTGCTAAACTATTTCAAGATGTAGACACATGGTATCAGGGGTCCCTGAGACTCATAATTCCTTAGGCCTTTTCTCCTATAGCCTTCTTCTTTGATGTTTTCCTTAGGTCCTCTTTCATCAAAGGGTTGACCACTCAAGCTGCTAATTCTTAAGTTACTTGCTGGATTCTTAACCCCAGGTGTTGTCAGTCACTACCAGAATCTGTAACTGGAGATATCTTTCTCCTGGTACTTGATAGAGACAGAGGCTGTGGACAGAAGTTCTTGACCCATTGCTGCAGGCGTGTTTAAGTGTGCCCCAAAACTAAAATTGATATAATATGGCATTGATTTTCTGGTAGCACTTTCATAATTTGAACAGAGGTCTAAACTTTGGACCCAAGATATGAATTTAATAGACTTTCCTGTGCTGAATGGGTAATAACCATTGCATATAACATTGTGTCTATGGAAACATATCTGTCAAATTCCAAATAACTGACTTCCAAAGAACATTTGCATTGTACCAATTTGTAATTGGTAAGCTCATTTCCCTGCTTTCCTTTTTTCAGTTATATAATGAAATTGAATGAAACAGATGTCAGATCCACATCTCCCCAAACACTCATTTTTACCAGTTCAGAGAATAAATAAAGAAATGAATTTAATGATGCAAAAGCACTGACTTAGTTACACGTGTCCTATCGGATCCTAATAATTTCTCACACTAATGCATTTCTTTATCACCTTCATATTGCTTAAGAAGAGACAGAGCCAAGGAGTGAGTAATTGCTTACTAGATCGTGAAAGCTACAAGTTTGGCTACAGGTAACTAACACAAATTGTGAATTTATATTAACCTTTCTTGTTTCATATTCTCAAATATCTTTTTAATGAAAAGGTGACAAAAAGGGAGCTTTTCTCTAAATGTACTCTATGAATAGGCCTAGCTAACCTTGTCATCTGACTTTATTGTGATTTTACTTATGATTTTGGAGAACTGAGGAAGTGAAGTGCTGTGTATGATATAAAGTTACTAATTTAAAGCACATACAACACAACGTGGTTATGAATGGTATAGATATATGTGGTAACAGTATAAAAAAAATCCACAGGAAAGGTACATGTTGATATCAGACTATAGTTCCCTCTGACAAGGCAAAAGAATGGAGTGCTGGGAGAGGCTTTTGTTGTTAGCTGTATTTAGTTTTTAAAGATGAGATGCAAGTATGAAATATATTAACATTTTGTCTGTTATATTTTTTGTATATTTAAATATTTTAAGTAAGATTTTTAAAATATATTTTAAAAATGAATTATAAGATTGCAAATATTAACAAGTTCTATTAACTTCTTAAAAACTTTCAGGCAGTAACTATTATATGTGAACTGAATCACTCAGTTACTTAATTTAGGTTTAAAAAATCCTACTCACTTTTTGGAGCTAATTGTGAGTTGAATAATCTAACTTTCACACTGTCTTACTATTTTGACTCCACTTCATCTCCCTTAATAGGGTTACATTTGTTACTTCATGTAAATTTATAAATTTTAAATATGAATTTTAATACTAATTGTCTTAGTATTTTTAAATTTAGAAATAAATTATTTCACTGTGAAATATACATATTAGGGCTCTTTTTCATGTTAAGTTATATCAACTAAGATGATACTGAGGGTGATAAAAGTGGATTGGCACAGTTATATCACTGCATCATTGTAGAATAGCTCTTATTTCAGTTAGATTCCATAAAGGCATTATGGTTATTTAGGAAAAAACTTGGAAAATCCATGAAATGTTTTTCAATTTCTTTCCTTTAGAATAGGCTTTAGGTAGTTTAGAAAATTCTCTTAAAGTATGAGAAACACATTAAAAATTGGTACCTGACCTTTTGAGGACAAAAATTATAACAGAAAATAAAATTAATACAAATGTTAGCTTTTTCATTCATATAAATGATGATCTTTAATAGAAAGTCTCCAAACTTCCAGTTAGCCAAAAACATTCAAGGACTAAATAAAAAATCTTTCAGAATTAAAATGAATCATACTCTATCTTGAGATCTAATAAAATGGTGTTTTCTTTTAATTTTAGTCTAGGTGTAACAAAAATTGTTCAAATGCAGATTTGGAACTTACCAGTGTTCATATAACTTAAATGAAAGTTATAATCAGAATTCCACTGATTTAGTACATTGCTATAAGCAACTGATTAACATCTACACTGATTTAAGAAGAGCTTTAATTGCATATGTGGCTGCATGAGATAAAACAGAAAGAAAAGCAATTAGAGCAATTACCAGCATCTTCATCATTATGCTCATCTTTATCATAATGATGAGTAACATTTTTTTAACTCTTCACAGATTGCAAAGTGCTTTCATTGCCAGTACCTCTCAAATCTTGTAGATGCCTTGAGAGTGGGTAGAACATGTGTGATTTATTCTCCCTAGAGTTGGAAAGCCTGAAAAAATACAGAAAAATGAAAACCAATAATAAGAAGATGTTTATGTTTTTTCTATGTCAGGTAGCATTTTTAAGAGATGAATGCAGAAGGGTCCATTATGGGGGAAGAAAGTCAGGGAGATGTGTTGTGAGCTCAACAATTGAATTATGCTTAACTTAAGATAATTCCCCAGAGATCTCTAATGTTTGGTTAGAAATAGCCCAGATGACATTAAAATACACGGAAAACTATATATTTTAACTCATTATTATGAAAACATATGAATTGTTATAAAAGAGAATGTTATAATAAATTCACATATATCCATCACCGATCTTCTTTCCTCTACATCCCCACACTCTCCCCACGTAACCCATATTATTTTTTTGAAGCAAGTCTAAGACATCATTTCATTTAGGAAAACACAAATATACTTTATAAAAGAAAACTGAGTCCATTTGAAGTGAGTATGACTTTAAATTATTATTTGATTGACTCAAAATTGTTGTTTTTCTTTGGAGATTTATTTATTTTCAAACTCCTGGATGAATTTAACCCTTCTTCTGTGTGAATAACACATTCTGCCTGAAATTTCATAGTCTTGTGAACTCTCCCTGGGACCAACCAAAAATCTTGTACATTTTTATTTATCTGACATAACCTCGAGTAAAAGGGGTTCAGATAAATGTCCACTGGATGGCTGATTACATGGATAAATTGATTTAAACATGGCTAATTTTTGGTAGATCATAACAGTAAACAGATGGTCATCTTACAGTTTCAATGGAAAGGATTCCTATTAGCAAAGACACCCAGTTTTTAACACTGCCTGACAGAATGTGCTTTGTGATCTTGAGCAGGTCAGATAGCTTTTATGGATCCTTTGCTCTCACTAATAAAATAAAGGGGTTGTATGTTAGATTACCTCTAAAATATATAGATAACATGCTATTAAACTGTCAGTTGTGTTATTCTATCTCTGAAGTACTTCATTTCTTACTTCCATTATACACATTCATCATTTTGAGGCCAGGAATCCATGTTCAACAGTGACTCTTACCTTATTTAAACCCTATGCAAGATAGGGCTGCCAAATCTAGAAAAGGAACAATGATGAACAGAAAGTTGGCAGTCATTATAGTGGCAAATCAATCTTCAAGGACAAAACTTGAACACTGAAAGCAAAACCATTATATTGATCCAGTCTGTGGAGTTACATAATTTGAGCTTTCTTGAAATGTTGGGTAAAAATTGACCCTTATTAATTTATTTGGTAATAACTCATTGTAAACATCTGTATCAGTTTATTAATATTAAACTATAAATTTTTGAGGTTGATAAGTGAGCTTTTTATCTTTTTTTTTTTTGAGTAGACATTTTCCAGTTATTCTCACTGCTGAAATCCAATGTGAAATATAGACATTAAAAATATGGAGAGATTGGATTTTAGAATTATTTTTAGAGATTGTTTTTAGGACATATTGTTTTTGAAGAATCTATTCAGTTTTTGAAGAATCTATTCAGGAGGAGAAGCCACCTATTGCCTGAAAGTTACTTTTAGGAAAGAGGCTCAGCAATACTGAGTTACATCATTGCCTTTGATAATGAGAGCCATAATGCTTCCTGAAGGACTTTGAGCATCCATTTATTAAATATTATTTAACGTATATTAAAACATTTAAAAGAAATAGGAAAATACTTTCAGTGCCCTAAATAACATTAGCTTTCATCCATGTTAGTTTTACCTGACCTAGTAATCAGTTACTGCAAAAATCATTACACTTTGCCATATTTTCCTGTATGGCTAAGAGTCCTAACACCAAACCTCATTTCCCAAGAGTTGAGAATAGAGGATGTAAAAATTAGTGAAGCCAGAACTCCTGAAAATACTTTATACACCTACAACCAAAAACCCCAGAAAGGAAATGTTTCCCCTTTGGAAACAACAAAACAGATGCATACGTGTACTCAAATACACACATGGAAACGCACACAAACACACAGACACATATATTTCTAACTGCAATTCAGCTGGACATGCTTTTGTCTATAAAGAGAGAGAAAAGATATAATTTGATAAAAATATTCTTGGTCTCTGACTTTAGTGTGTCTCTACCATGCAGACATGATACATTGTGCTAAAAAGTATCACTAGGTAACTTTTGAGGGATTTGAGCGTGTACTAAAACAGTTATTGTGGGCAAATATAATATTTTGAACTCCTTTAATGTAATTTAAATTATAGAGATGTAAGACATGGCCTTAACATTTTAGCATTCAAGGTGTAATCTTAGGCCTCTCGAACTTCTGTAGTAAAGACTTAAAAGACCTAAAATGTCTTAAACTTGAATGTAAAGACTTGAAGAAAAAGACTTTTGCATCAGGTAGGTTTTATCAGTCAGCTGTCTTAATGAGTTGCATCTTTGATATTATTTCTTGTATTATTTATAAAATTATTTTAGCCTTGTGTAGAAAATTACTCTTATCCAAAAAAATAGCTTTAGACTGAATATCCTATATGTAACAAAAGTGAGGAATTACTTTTAAGAAAATTATGAAACCATCTTTTTTAAAAGAAAGAGTGATGTGGGCTTATATTTAGGAGATAAACTTTTAAGGAAACATTTTATCCCAGTTATTTCCTTTTCAATTATTTAAGGTTAGGTTGTATTTTATAACTCAAGTTTGAAACTTCTCCCTGAACTTTAACCCAAATTTTCAGGTAATAGTGCATTAAGGCTCTCTGAGTACTACAAGAATACTTAATCACTTTATCATTGAAATAACTTGAGGGAAACATCAAAAAGCCTTTTGAGAATGACATAATAAATTGTGGTAAACAAATGACATCTTTTATGATATATGTGAAAATCCTAAAATGTTTATTTTATGAGAATAGTGAGAGAATTAGTAGATGACAGTGTTGAGGTATCTGCCTCCGTACCTGAACTCACAACACTTGTCTAAGAAGTCTGAGTTACTAAAGATACATCTTTATTGAAAATCCATTGTGTACAGAGCTTTGTAAGAAAAAAAACCTATGATATTAAGTGCTTGCTGAAGTCATAGCAATGCATTTATGGTGGCTATATGAGTAAGGGCTAAATGACAAAGCTAAAATCTGCTCAAACCCTCTGCGTCTATCAAACATCTAGAAATGAAAAACTGGATGTTGTCAGCTAATGGCAAATTGCTTTGAGTAAATAAATTAAAGCCACATCTTGGTGACTGCGTTTCTCTCTCATGGGGCTTACAAGACCCTGTGTCTATCAAGTTTTTCTTCAAGCTTAATCCTATTTACACCATTTTCCGTCTACCCCCAATATTTTCTTACCTCCAAAACCTGGTTAAAATAAATGTGAATAGCCAACTTCAATCCAATAACCAAAAGGCAGTAAGTAGCCTGAACGAAGTGTTTTCTGGGTAAAACAACCCCATTCCCTTGGACTTGATTACCGTCATAAACCATGCATCCTAGTAGAACTATCTAGTACTACTAACAGTAGAGCTAACTACTGACTTCATTTATTTCATTAAGTCCTTGAGTTAATTCAATTTCCTGGCCCTGGAAATGGCTTCAGTTGACCATGGACTGGTGGACAGGCATGACATGCTTTCAGCAAAATGTTCACTTAAAGAAGACTACCTATATAGCTTCAAAAGAAAATAGTTAAAATAATAAGAAAAAACTTTAACTTGTAGCCACATTATGAAATAATTGAAAAAGGATAAGGGAGGTATAAATCCTCTTTACTAGAGCTTCCCCCTCCTTCCACTTACACAGTTACTTAAACCTGTCCAACTCTTGTGTGCATATGGACACTCCTTAGAAAGGAATAAGGAAAACACACTCACATACACTAGATAATACAGTCTTTCTTAGCAGTGATATTCCTTTCTCAGGAAAGGGGAATAAGAGCCAAGATAATGAAACTACAAAAGGGTAAATGGCATTGTAATATCATTTATAAGAAATATCTATTTGGTCTTCATCCACAGTTCATTTTTCTTAGCTCCCAAAAACCTTTGAATATCCTAGGTGTCAAAAGTGATAAAGGTGTCTTTGTCACATTTGTCTGCAGCACTTTATGTTAGCCAGGTGACTTTTGAAAAGCACCTATGGATGGGGGCTCGTTGCCAGAACCAACTTTCAGTTCCAGCCCCAGATAGCCAGGGAAGGGAGAGGGCCTGGAGGTTGAATCAATTGCCAATAGGCAATGGTTTAATCAGTCATAACTATGTAATGAAGCCTCTGTAAAAAACCCAAGAGGACAGAGTTTGGGGAGCTTCTGGGTTGGTGAACATTTAGAGGTGCTGGGACAGTGGCTCCTGGAGAGGGCATGGAATCTCCGTGTCTTTTTCCAGTGCCTTGCCCTGTGCCTCTCTTCCATCTAATTGTTCCTGAGTAATATCTTTTTATTATAAACTGGTGACCTAGTAAGTACAATGTCTCTTTGAGTTGTGAGCCACTCTAGCAAATTAGTCAAACCCGAGGAAGGGGGCATGGGAACCTCTGATTTATAGCCAGTGATCAGAAGTACAGGTAACAACATGGGCTTGCAACTGGCATCTGAAGTGCGGGGCGGGGGTGGGGGGCAGTCTTGCAGAACTGAACCCTTAACCTGTAGAACCAGCTGCTAACTCGAGAGATAGTGTCAGATTTGACTTGAGTTGTAGGATATGCAACTTGTGTTTGAGAATTGCATGTTGGTATGGGGAAACCTCCACACATGCACACGCACACACATTGGAGTTGGGTCCAAGAACCTAATTTAGTTATGCTAGATCAGGTCAGTGATTTTCACTTAGCCCTCATATTTTTTAAATGTGGGATGCGTATTCTTGGTTGTATCTGAAATTGACAACAAAAGACATGGCATTAAATAACGTTGACTCACATAGTGAGGAATATTCAATTTTCTATTCTCTTAATCCTTTGGTTGACTTCATAAGTAGACCGTATATTTTTTATATTTTGGGAATATATAGTTAATACCTCTTTGTTTAATATTTCCTAATTGTCCTTTATAATAATGAGAGACCTCAGCTCAGAATCTCCTTCAGGCAACAGCAACAGTTAGAATTTAATGCTTCAAAAAATAACTAGTTACAGTTTTCTATTTATTTTACTGACTATACACAATCTTCTTCAAAATAAATAAGTTGGATACAGAGGAACTGGATAATAAGTCAAGACTATATTGACTCTTCCAAAATGCTGACTTTTGAGGATATGAAATATGAATAGTATCCTGACTTTACTGGAAAGATAATAAAAAATAGAAGCTACCTTAACCAATACTAATTATTTCTTAGCTAGAAATCCTATCTTATCTTATTTTTTCAGGCTAGAAATGAATATTTTTTAAAGTCTCGTTCTAGTTAAAAACTTCAAGATTTGTAACTTGTATATCCAAGGTCCTAAATTTATACCTATCTGGTACTGGATACTTAAAAGTCATCCCTCATTTGCTTTCTTCATCTTCTGTAGCACCTCCCAGTGTGTCAACTAATAGCTGAAATGTCTATGGGAAGAATCAGAAAGCTGGGACTACTGGAGATCAGGAATAATCCCATTCATCTAGTCAGTCATTTTTTTTTTCAATCAGTCAGTATTTATAAAGCCCTCTTATGTGCCAGTTCTATGTTATAAAACTAACTCTAAGTAAAATATGATATGTGATCCCAAGGCTGTAGTTGTTGTAAAACAAACTCATTTGACTTACAAATATATTTTGTTTGTCAAGGAAAGCTATAAGAAAAACTGAGTATCAGAGTTTTCCCTGAAGGATGTGCCATGTCTAAGTCCATAGCTCTCCACAATTTCCTGTTTACTACACCTGAACTTCTACTAGTTGTATCCCCTTCTTGTCCCCCTAAAGGCAATGAACTGATTATTCCCAGTTTAGAATATATTGGAGAGTCTTTATTTTTGGACACTTCGTTTAATTAAACAAATTGAATAAATTGGTCTGCACAGAGCACTGGGTACTGTGGGAACATGCAGAAGGGCATCCTAGTGATCTTGGTGTAAATTAAGACTGAGATAAATTTTGAGAAGCAAGTAACTGTTATCCCAGTGAAAAAGAAAATAAAGAGAAAAATGTTCCCCAGGCAAAGGGAAGAACACATGAAAAGATGTAGCAGCTAGAGGCAGATAATGTTGCAGCAGAGCACATAATAAAGTTTTATGAGAAAGAGAGGCAAAAAATGAGATGAAGTCTGAAGGAGAGAGTCTGAAGCCAGATTAAGAAAGGCCTTTTACACCATAATAAGAAATTTGGAACTTATCTTCAAAATAGAGGGTTGGTACAAGTGGTAACTCATATCTTCCCAGGTAACAGCTAGCTTGAAGATAATCAAGGGTTTGATGATGACAATGTCTACTGCTCTGGGTCCAATCCTATTTGGTTTGCAGGACCAAGTTCCCCTAGTCCTTCATTTACTTGTAGATCCTGAGTTAATTTCATACTCCCCCTGAGCATATGCTCTCTTGGGCTTCTTTCTCTGGCATCCTTCAAGTGATTCATCCTTAAAGTGGCATCCATCCCACGGGAGGGGAGCACTCCAAATAACTGAATCAGATATCTTGGCCTCTAAGTTGCTTTTTCACACCAAAGCCCTGGAAGCACATTGAAAATTAGATAAATTAAGGTTCAAGGTGACTGTGATTCCCACTCATTTCTTCCTTCTCTTTCTCTATTTTTCTTCATATTTTCTATCTACCTACTATTCATGGAGGACTAGAAGGGTTTTTACTCTATTTTTGTAATCAGCTGAGTGCTCTTCCAAGGTACAGCATTTCAAAAATTGAATTGGAAAAAAAAAAGAGCATGCTGCCAAAACCGAAAGAGATGATATGCTCCATTATAAAATAAAATATTCAGAGTATCATTTATATGTTTAAATTATTCATTACAATGACAGAAAATTAAGATGATTATTTTCTTCCTGTGGTGCATGTCATGTTTCTCACAACAAGTGGAAAATAAGACAGTCAGTCCTTTCTGTGTCAGGCCTGAATTGTTTCTTCTCTTAATGGGTTTAGTGAAATTTTATAAGCAGTTACACTGATTTTAAGCACCCTGAATAAAAGATTAATAAGAATTAGGAAAACTGTCACTTATGAGTGCACCGTCACAGCTCCAGAAAGTCTTCAAGAAACTCACAAAATGTATGGGCTTCTTTGTCATTTTAGAATAATATTTCATTTGTGTTCATTTAATCTCAAATTTCCACCCCCTGGCTTGAAATCTGTCATTGGTTCCTCATAAACTTCAAGATAGACATAAACTCTAACCACGGCATATAAAGGTGTAATGACTCATTCATTCATTGATTTAGCCATCACTCAACAAGTATTCATTGAGCAACTATTATATGTCATACTCTTTACTAGTTGTATTGCCCATCTGGTTTCTAGTTAGCTTTTAGGCTTTTATGCTACCATGTTCCCTCTTACACTGTTTATGATGCCCATCCTGACCTGCTTGCAATTCCCAGAACAGACTCAGCCTAGTCACACTTCCACATCTTCCCTATCCTATTTCCATGCCAAGAATGCCCTTTACCTCTCATCTTTCTAGTTCAGTGTTTCAACAACACAGCTCGTCTTCAAAATCACATGGGAGATTTAAAAAATACATTACAGGTACCCAACCTCAAAGATTTGGATTCAGTAGATCTCCAGTGGGAACTGAAAATCTCATATTTACAACAGAATCACAGGGGATTGAGATAATCAGGGTGATTTTGAAACACTTGACCAATTAATATCACCTTACTGTTTATGGTTTGACTTAGGTGCCATCTCCATTAACAATAGTAGTTGACCTCATCTGTTTACTTATGTGATCCTATCATGTATTCACTAAACAGCATTTGTATTCCTCAAATTATACTCAAGTTATTCATATTTTAGGGTTGTTTTTCCTAGACTGTCAGCAATTAGAGTATCTTTTTCATTCTTTATTCTCAGTCATAAGCAGTGTCAGGCATGCAGAAGCCTGGACCAATGTTTGTTCAATAAGTGAATGAGTTTAAAATCAATTATTTTTATTTACATTAAGGATGCCTTGAAAATAGGGAAGACTTTGCAGTACCTAGACAAATATTACTGACTTTTGTGGCTTAGAAGTACAATTCCCATTGAGCCATACCATTTAATACACTGTAAAATTTTATTATATATATATATATATATATATATAATTACGTTATATATAACAGAATATATAAAGAATTACAAATCAACAAGAAAAAGGCAATCATCTTAAGACCAATGGTAATAAGAGAAATTACACATTAAAAAAATCACAATGAGGGCTTCCCTGGTGGCGCAGTGGTTGAGAGCCCGCCTGCCGATGCAGGGGACACGGGTTCATGCCCCGGTCCGGGAGGATCCCACATGCCAAGAGCGGCTGGGCCTGTGGGCCATGGCCGCTGAGCCTGCGCGTCCGGAGCCTGTGCTCCGCAACGGGAGAGGGCACAGCAGTGAGAGGCCCAAGTACCGCAAAAAAAAAAAAAATCACAATGAGATATCAGTTCACACATTTAAATTAAAAGTCAGAATATCCAGCAATGTCAATTGTTGGGCGGTAATGTGGACCCCATGGGACAGCTGTACTCTTTGGATGGGTGGAAAGTAACTTGTCACAATGATTTTGGGGAACAATTTGGCAATGTCTAGAATACTTGAATATATTTCTCTCTTATAACTGCATTTCCACGGCTAGACA
The DNA here is from genome assembly GCF_003031525.2 of Neophocaena asiaeorientalis asiaeorientalis. Lineage (NCBI taxonomy): Eukaryota > Metazoa > Chordata > Mammalia > Artiodactyla > Phocoenidae > Neophocaena > Neophocaena asiaeorientalis. The sequence goes on along the minus strand of NW_020174057.1, from coordinate 5,992,968 downwards.
AAATTTTGCATGAGTACATAAGGCGATATAAAAAAATATTTATAACAGAGTTGCTTATAACAGCAAATTTTGAAACAATATGAATAAAAGAATGCATAAGCCATTTAAAATATATTATATAAGATGGGACACTTTAAAATAGTTACAGAAATTAATGTCACCCATGTGACATCAATTTGTACAAACTTCACAAACATAATCCTGAATAAACAAAACTAAATTGCAAAAAAGTTCACATTAAGAAAAAAATATGTACAAATGATAATGACTTTACATGCAGAGAAGAAAATGAAAATACTTTTCAGCAGTATATATAACAGAATGTCAGATGGACTTTAAATCTCCTTATACATTTAATTACATGGACATAAGCCAAATAATTTTTTGTGACGCCTCCAACTCATCCGTACTATGTTTTTGGCAGCACTAATGGGAGCTGTTTTATGAAGAATCCCATCAAAGCTATATTTTTTTTTTTGGTTCTCTCTCAGGTTTGTTGTGAAAAGCAGAAGTCTCCAAGCCAGGAAACTTTTTATTACAATTTTCATCTTTGGAATGCCTAAATTGTTCAAGAAAATTAAAACCAAAATATTGTCAAGTAATTCACAGTAAAAATAAAGAAAAACATTATTAATGTGGAGAAACTGTTTTCCTTTTTTCAGAAGTTAACTACCTATTTTTATTTCTGCAAAAACTCAATATAAAACTTATGATTATCTCTTCTCTTTTAGTATTTACATTTTAAAAATTAAACAGTGAGAATACTATGCTTCCAGACACTTTCATGATTTTATTCATCTTTATGATAGATTAAATAAAACCACAAATTCTTTGTAGCAACTAGCATCAAGAGATGAAGTCTAATTCCTCATGCCTTGAATATTGGCTGGCCTTGTGACACCCTTTAACCAATAAAATATGCTGGAAATTATGTTGTGTGAGTTCAGTAGCTATGACCTCAAGAGGATTTACAGTATTTGCCTTTGCTCTATTAAATTACTGCTCTAAGACCATTGTATAAGGAAGCTGGTCTAGCCCAAAGAAAGACAAGAGACAACTGGGAGAACCAAGTTGTCACAGAGGAGAGACAGCACCAACTTTTGGATAGGTGAGTGAAGCCATCTTGTACCTTATAGCTGAAGGGTAGCAGAATACACCACCCCCAAATATACTGATTATTTTGAACTACAGGCACTTGAAAAACAGCAAATGCAGAGATAGCCTTACTATGAACTCCCCTGTCTAAAGACATATGTTTTAAAAGGAGCTCAGTTTTCTTAAATTCCCTCCCTGGGAGTTTAATCAACCAGAAAAGATTGCTTCTTATCACACCAGAGGAGACTAGAAGTCTACACCACACCCAGAAAAACTGTCACAAACTATCATGTCTTCCATTTGTTCTTCTAAGGGTCCATTTATGTTTCCAAAAAGTCATTTACTCTCCCCTAAGAGGCCTACATATCTCCTTTCCTTTCTCTCTTAAAATGACATTTAAGTCTAAATTCTAAGCTACCTCTTTGAATTATTTATTTTTTCTGGGTATCTCCCAGGTATTCATGATGTATACATTTTCATAACTTTATATTCATTTTTCCCTTTTTAATCTGTCTTTTATTACAGGGACTCAGTAATAACTAGAAGGGTAGGTGGAAAATTATTTTTTCTCCCTTACACAGCCCAGTTTATCCTCCAGTATCCATTGAGGTCAGCCAGGTAAATCAGCAGGGAGATCACCTGCCAACCCACAGGTTGATGAGAAATGATAAATATTTGTGGTTTATGCCACTCACTGAGTTTTGGTGTGGTTTGCTTTGTACCAATAGTTAATAGTTATAGAAACTAGTACCTAGAAGTTGGGATCTACTATAACAAAATCTTGAAATAATTGTGCCATTGATTTTAGGACTGGGTGACAGGAGAACCTGGAAAAGCAGTGAGAAATCTGCAAGCAAAGATAGGGAAGATGGCTGGAAAAGGTACTGTTGGAGGCTAGAGAAAGGGTAATCCAATGTGTTGTTGTGGAAGAACAATTAACAAAAATATTGACTACAGGAACTGAAGGTAGAATATATACATAATAAACAGAAAACGATAGAGGACAAATACAGACAGAAAGTTGAGAATGCAGATTGGTTTAGAGTGCATAAGATATTGAAAGACAAAAAGAGCTGAGGGAGGAAATGATTTGCAATTAAAATTTAGAAACAATATAGAAGTCCCAGAGAGTGTGCTGGGTTGGAAGTAGCTGCTTCCATTCTGCCTAGCAGTAAAAAATCCTCAACATAAAATGAGCCCAAGGGACAAAGAAGTCACCATGGCTGTGCCTATAAGATTTTTAAGACCTCTGAGAGATTTAAATCGGTGCCTCATTTACCTTCTCAGTCTGCCAAAAGTGTTTCTAAGGATCTTGAGGACATTGTATCTCAGCAGTTTCAGACCCTTGAACAATGGGCTAACCTTCTGACTTGCTTTGGCCAATAGAAAATGATTCCAAGGCCTGGGCCTTAAGAGTGTTTGCGGCTGCCATGAGAATCACCATTTAGAAGCCAGTCAAAAATACTGTAGGATGGAAGGCTACATGGAGAAGAACTAAAATGACCCAACCAAAAGTCAGCTCTGACTGCCTAAAAATTGAGTTAGGCCATCTTGCATATTCTAGCCACAGCTAACCGTCCACCTGAATGCAGTTGCTTAAGAGAGCCTGGGTGAAATATCAAAGGGGCCACCAGCCAATTTACATATTACTGCAAAATAATAAAGTGCCTTTTTTTTGGTATGCAACTCAGGATTGGAGGGGTTTGTTACAGAGTACTAATTGATAGTTAATAGTCTAATGTGATCTTCATCCCAGAAATCAGTGCAATGACTGCAAATGCAAATGCTAATAAGTTAACACAACTGGTACTGCTACCGACACATTTTTCTTTTTGCCTTTTTTTTTAACATCTTTATTGGAGTATAATTGCTTTACAATGGTGTGTTAGTTTCTGCTGTATCACAAAGTGCATCAGCTTTACGTATACATATATCCCCATATCTCCTCCCTCTTGCATCTCCCTCCCACCCTCCCTATCACACCCATCTACGTGGTCACAAAGCACCGAGCTGATCTCCCTGTGCTATGTGGTTACTTCCCACTAACTATTTTACATTTGGTAGTGTATATATGTCCATGCCACCCTCTCACTTCATCTCAGCTTACCCTTCTCCCTCCCCATGTCCTCTAGTCCATTCTCTACTGCTGCATCTTTATCCCTGTCCTGCCCCAGGTTCTTCAGAACCTTTTTTTTTTGGATTCCATACATATATGTGTTAGCAAACGATATTTGTTTTACTCTTTCTGACTTACTTCACTGTGTATGACTGACTCTAGGTCCATCCACCTCACTACAAATAACTCACTTTCTTTTCTTTTTATGGCTGAGTGATATTCCATTGTATATATGTGCCACATCTTCTTTATCCATTCATCTGTCAATGGACATTTAGGTTGCTTCCATGTCCTGGCTATTGTAAATAGTGCTGCAGTGAACATTGTGGTACATGAATTTTTGAATTATGATTTTCTCAGGGCATATGCTGAGTAGTGGGATGGCTGGGTCGTATGGTAGTTCTATTTTTAGTTTTTGGGTTTTTTTTTTTGTTTTTTTTTTTTTTGCGGTACATGGGCCTCTCACTGCTGTGGCCTCTCCCGTTGCAGCTCTGGATGCGCAGACTCAGCGACCATGGCTCACGGGCCCAGCCGCTCCGCGGCATGTGGGATCCTCCTGGACCAGGGCACAAACCCGTGTCCCCTGCATTGGCAGGCGGACTCTCAACCACTGCACCACCAGGGAAGCCCCTATTTTTAGTTTTTTAAGGAACCTCCATACTGTTCTCCATAGTGGCTGTATCAATTTACATTCCCACCAACAGTGCAAGAGGGTCCCCTTTTCTTCACACCCTCTCCATCATTTATTATTTGTAGATCTTTTGATGATGGCCATTCTGACTGGTGTGAGGTGATACCTCACTGTAGTTTTGATATGCATTTCTCTAATGATTAGTGATGCTGAGCATCCTTTCATGTGTTTGTTGGCAATCTATATATCTTCTTTGGAGAAATGTCTGTTTAGGTCTTCTGCCCATTTTTGGATTGGGTTGTTTGTGTTTTGATATTGAGCTGCATGAGGTACTTATATATTTTGGAGATTAATCCTTTGTCAGCTGCTTTGTTTGCAAATATTTTCTCCCATTCTGAGGGTCATCTTTTCGTCTTGTTTATGGTTTTCTTTGGTGTGCAAAGGTTTTAAGTTCCATTAGGTCCTGTCTATGTTTTTTTTTTTTTTCCATTTCTCTAGGGGGTGGGTCAAAAGGATCTTGCAGTGATTTATGTCATAGAGTATTTTGCCTATGTTTTCCTCTAAGAGTTTTATAGTGTCTGGCCTTACATTTAGGTCTTTAATCCATTTTGAGTTTATTTTTGTGTTTGGTGTTAGGGTGTATTCTAATTTCATTCTTTTACAGCTAATATAGCTGTCCAGTTTTCCCAGGACCACATTTTGAAGAAGCTGTCTTTTCTCCATTGTATATCCTTGCTTCCTTTATCAAAGATAAGGTGACTGTATGTGTATGGGTTTATCTCTGGGCTTTCTATCCTGTTCCATTGATCTATATTTCTGTTTTTGTGCCAGTACCATATTGTCTTGATTACTGTAGCTTTGTAGTATAGTCTGAAGTAGGGAGCCTGGTTCCTGCAGTTCTGTTTTTCTTTCTCAAGGTTGCTTTGGCTCCTCCAGGTCTTTTGTGTTTCCATATAAATTGTGAAATTTTTTTCTTCTAATTCTGTGAAAAATGCCGTTAGTATTTTGATAGGGGTTGCATTGAATTTGTAGATTGGTTTGGGTAGTATAGTCATTTTCACAATGTTGATTCTTCCAATCCAAGAATGTGGTATATCTCTCCATCTGTTTGTATCATCTTTAATTTCTTGCATCAGTGTCTTATATGTTTCTGCATCCAGGTCTTTTGCCTCCTTAGGTAGGTTTATTCCTAGGTGTTTTATTCTTTTTGTTGCAGTGGTAAATGGGAGTGTTTCCCTAATTTCCCTTTCAGATTTTTCATCGTTATCGTATAGGAATGCAAGAGATTTCTGTATCAGGCTCCGGACGCGCAGGCCCAGCGGCCATGGCTCACGGGCCCAGCCGCTCCGCGGCACGTGGGATCCTCCCGGACCGGGGCACGAACCCATGTCCCCTGCATCAGCAGGCGGACTCTCAACCACTGCGCCACCAGGGAAGCCCAACAGTGACAGTTTTATTTCTACTTTTCCAATCTGGATTCCTTTTATTTCTTTTTCATCTCTGACTGCTGTGGCTAAAACTTTCAGAACTATGTTGAAAAATAGTGGTGTGAGTGGACAATCCTGTCTTCTCCCTGATCTTAGTGGAAATGGTTTCAGTTTTTCACCATGGAGAACGATATTGGCTGCGGGTTTGTCATATATGGCTTTTATTATGTGGAGGTAAGTTCCCTCTATGCCTACTTTCTGGAGGGTTTTTATCATAAATTGGTGTTGAATATTGTCAAAAGCTTTTTCTACATCTATTGAGCTTATCATGTGGTTTTTATCCTTCAATTTGCTAATATGATGTACTACATTGATTGATTTCCAAATACTGAAGAATCCTTGTATTCCTGGGATAAACCCCACTTGATCATGTTGTATGATCCTTTTAATGTGCTGTTGGATTCTGTTTGCTGGTACTTTGTTGAGGATTTTTGCATCTATGTTCATCAGTGATATTGGCCTGTAGTTTTCTTTTTTTTGACATCTTTGTCTGGTTTTGGTATCAGGATGGTGGTGGCCTCATACAGTGAGTTTGGGAGTGTTCTTTCCTCTGCTATATTTTGGAAGAGTTTGAGAAGGATAGGTGTTAGCTCTTCTGTAAAGGTTTGATAGAATTCAACTGTGAAGCCATCTGGTCCTGGGCTTTTGTTTGTTGAAAGATGTTTAATCACAGTGTCAATTTTAGTGTTTCTGATCGGTCTGTTCATATGATTTGTTTCTTCCTGGTTCAGGCTTGGAAGGTTGTACTTTTCTAAGAATTTGTCCATTTCTTCCAGGGTGTCCATTTTATTGGCATATAGTTGCTTGTAGTAATAATCTCTTATAATCTTTTGTATTTCTGCAGTGTCAGTTGTTACCTCTCATTTTTCATTTCTAATTCTGTTGATTTCAGTCTTCTCCCTTTTTTTCTTGATGAGTCTGGCTAACGGTTAATCAATTTCCTTCATCTTCTCAACGAACAACCTTTTAGTTTTATTGATCTTTGCTATCATTTCCTTCATTTCTTTTTCATTTATTTCTTTTCTTATGATTTTTATGATTTCTTTCATTCTGCTAACTTTGGGTTATTTTTGTTCTTTTTCTTATTGCTTAAGTGTAAGGTTAGGTTGTTTATTTGAGATGTTTCTTGTTTCTTGAGGTAGGATTATATTGCTAGAATCTTTCCTCTTAGAACTACTTTTGCGGCATCCCATAGGTTTTATGTCATCATGTTTTCATTTTCATTGTTTCTAAGTATTTTTTGATTTCCTCTTTGATTTCTTCAGTGATGTCTTGATTATCTAGTAGTATATTGTTTAGCCTCCGTGTGTTTGTATTTTTACAGATATTCCTATAATTGATATCTAGTCTCATAGCATTGTGGTTGGAAAAGATACTTGAGATGATTTCAATTTTCTTAAATTTACCAAGGCTTGATTTTTGACTCAAGATATGATCTATCCTGGAGAATGTTCCATGATCACTTGAGAAGAAAGTGTATTCTGTTGATTTTACATGGAATGTCTTATGAATATCATTCAGTCCATCCTGTTTAATGTGTCATTTAAAGTTTGTGTTTCCTTATTTATTTTCATTTGGATATTCTGTCCACTTGTGAAAGTGGGGTGATAAAGTCCCCCACTATGATTGTGTAACTGTTGTTTTCCCCTTTTATTGCTGTTAGCATTTGCCCTATGTATTGAGGTGCTCCTATGTTGGGTGCATAAATATTTACAATTGTTATACCTTCTTCTTGATTGATCCCTTGAACGTTATGTACTTTCCTTCTTGGTCGCTTTTAAGCAAATTTATTTTAAAGTCTCTTTTGTCTGATATGAGAATTGCTACTCCAGCTTTCTTTTGATTTCCATTTGAATGGAATATCTTTTTCCATCCCCTCATTTCAGTCTGTATGTGTCCCTAGGTCTGAAGTGGTCTCTTGTGGACAGCATATATATGGGTCTTATTTTGGTATCCATTTAGCCATTCTATGTCTTGTTTGGAGCATTTAATCCATATACACTTAAGGTAATTATCGATGTGTATGTTCCTATTACCATTTTCTTAAGTGTTTTGGGTTTGTTATTGTAGGTCGTTTCCTTCTCTTGTGTTTCCTGCCTGGAAAAGTTCCTTTAGCATTTGTAGTAAAGCTGGTTTCGTGGTGCTGAATTCTCTTAGCTTTTGCTTGCCTCTAAAGGTTTTAATATCCCCGTTGAATCAGAATGAAATCCTTGCTGAGTAGAGTAATCTTGGTTGTTGGTTTTTCCCTTTCATCACTTTAGATATATTGTGCCACTCCCTTCTGGCTTGCAGAGTCTCTGCTGAAATATCAGCTGTTAACCTTATGAGGATTCCCTTGTATATTATGTGTTGCTTTTCTCTTGCTGCCTTTAATATTTTTTCTTTGTATTTAAGTTTTGATAGTTTGATTAATATGTGCTGGCATGTTTCACCTTGGATTTGTCTTGTATGGGACTCTCTGTGCTTCCTGGTCTTGATTGACTATTTCCTTTCCCATATTAGAGAAGTTTTCCAATATAATCTCTTCAAATATTTTCTCAGTCCCTTTCTTTTTCTATTCTTCTTCTGGGACCTCTATAGTTCGAATGTCAGTGTGTTTAATGATGTCCCAGAGTTCACTGACTGTATCCTCAATTCTTTTTATTCTTTTTTCTTTATTCTGCTCTGTAGAAGTTGTTTCCACTATTTTATCTTCCAGGTCACTTATCTGTTCTTCTGCCTCAGTCATTTTCTGCAACTGATTCCTTCTAGAGAATTTTTATTTCATTTTTGTGTTGTTCATCATTGTTTGTTTGCTCTTTCATTCTTCTAGGTCCTTGATAAACATTTCTTGTATTTTTTCCATTCTATTCCAAGACTTAGGATCCTCTTTACTATAATTACTCTGAATTCTTTTTCAGGTATACTGCTTATTTCCTCTTCATTTGTTTGGTCGGGTGGGTTTTTACCTTGCTCCTTCATCTGCTGTGTGTTTCTCTGTCTTCTCATTTTGCTTGCCTTACTGTGTTTGGGGTCTCCTTTTTGCAGGCTGAGATTCGTAGTTCCTGTTATTTTTAGTGTCTGCCCCCAGAGGGTAACGTTGGTTCAGTGGGTTGTGTAGGCTTCCTGGTGGAGGGGACTGGTGCCTGTGTCTGATGGATGAGGATGGATCTTGTCTTTCTGGTGGGCAGGGCTGCATCTGGTGGTGTGTTTTGGGGTGTCTGTGAACTTATGACTGCTCAGGGGTGTGGTTGTGTTCCTGTCTTGCTAATTGTTTGGCACGCGGTGTCCAGTACTGGAGCTTGCTGGTCGTTGAGTCGAGCTGTGTCTTAGCTTTGCGTTGGAGATCTCTGGGGGAGCTCTCTCCGATTGATATTATGAGGGGCCACGAGGTCTCTGGTGGACCAGTCCTGGACTCAGCTCTCCCACCTCAGAGGCTCAGGCCTGACATCTGGTCAGAGCACCAAGACCCGGTCAACCACACGGCTCAGAAGGAAATGGAGAAAAGAAAAATAAATAAAATAAAGTTATTAAAATAAAAAATTAAAAAAGAATTATTAAAATAAAAAAATAAAAGTAATTTTAAAAAAGGAAAAAAGAAGAGAGCAACCAAACCAGGAAACAAATCCACCAATGATAACAAGTGCTAAAAACTATAGCAAAAAACATGTGCAGATGGAAACCTAGGACACATGGTGAAAGCAAACCTATACAGACAATATCACACAAAGAAGCATACACATATACACTGACAAAAAGAGAAGAAGGAAAAAAGAATATATGTGTATATATATTAGAAAAAGGATGAAAGCCACCAAATCAGTAACCAAATCTACCAATGATAATAAGGTCTAAATACTAAACTAAGATAAACATATAAATCAGAAACTAGTCAGTTGCATACAGCAAACCCCAAGTCTACAGTTGCTCCCAAAGTTCACTGTCTCAATTTTAGGATGATTTGTTGTCTATTGACATATTTCCCAGATGCAGGGACCATCAAGTTGACTGTGGATATTTAATCCGCTGCTCCTGAGGGTGCATGGAGAGATTTCCCTTTCTCTTTGTTCACATAGCTCCTGGAGTTCAGCTCTGGATTTGGCCCTGCCTCTGCATGTAGGTCGCCCTCTGGCATCTGTTGTTCACCCAGACAGGAGGGGGTTAAAGGAGTGGCTGAATAGGGTCTCTGGCTCACTCAGTCCAGGGGAAGGGAGGGGTATGGAATGTTGGGTGTGCCTGTGGCGGCAGAGGCCTGCATGAGCCTGCAACAGCCTGAGGCGTGCCGGGGAAGTTGTCCCTGGATCACAGGACCCTGGCAGTGGTGGGCTGCATAGGCTTCCAGGAGGGGAGGTGTGGACAGTGACCTGTGTTTGCACACAAGATTCTTGGTGGCTGCAGTAGCAGCCTTAGCATTTCACGCCCATCTCTGGTGTCTGAGCTGATAGCCGTGGCTCGTGCCCATCTCAGGATCTCATTTAGGTGGTGTTCTGAATCCCCTCTCCTGGTGCACCCCGAAACAATGGTCTCTTGCCTCTTAGGCAGTTCCAGGCTTTTCCCCGGACTCTCTCCTGGCTAGCTGTGGCACACTAGCCTCCTTTAGGCTGTGTTCACGCAGCCAACCCCAGTCCTCTCCCTGGGATCTGACTTCCCGAGCCTGAGCCTCAGCTCCCAGCCCCCACGTGCCCCGGCAGGTGAGCAGACAAGCCTCTCAGGCTGGTGAGTGCTGGTCAGCACCAGTCCTCTGTGCGTGAATCTCTCTGCTTTGCTCTCTGCACCCCTGCTGCTGCACTCTCCTCTGTGGCTCCGAAGCTTCCCGCCCACCCAACCCCCGTCTCCACGAGTAAAGGGGCTTCCTAGTGTGTGGAAACTTTTCCTCCTTCACAGCTCCCTCCCAGAGGTGCAGGTCCCACTCCTATTCTTTTTTCTCTGTTTTTCCTTTTTTCTTTTGCCCTACCCAAGTACATGGGGTGTTTCTTGCCATTTGGGAGGTCTGAGGTCTTCTGCCAGCATTCAGTAGGTGTTCTGTAGGAGTTGTTCCACATGTAGATATATTTTTGATGTATTTGTGGGTAGGAAGGTGATGTCCACATCTTACTCCTCAGCCATCTTGAAGGTCCTCCCTCATGACACTTTCAAGTCGGGCCCCAACAAGTGTCCTCTTGCCCTGTGTTGTTGGAGCCAGTAGAACAAGACTGAGTTTGGTTTAGAAGCAGAGGAAGGCTTTATTCTTTGAACAAAAACTGAAGAGGCTGGATCTGAGCTCTAGAGCACACACTCCCCTGACAGGCAGGGAAGGGGCAGAGTTCTTGGGGGGCAGGCTAGCTGTGCTGCTTACACTGCCCCTGCACACGGCCCCACCCCCAGCGCCATCGCCATCTGGAATTGAGTGTCGTGTGCAGCTCTTCTGCACATGGTCCCGAACTGACACATCAGCACGGTCATTTCTCACCAGGAATTCTGGTCTGAAGTGTCAGTGCAAGGCCTCTGCCCATGGCAACCTATGAGCAAGTGAAACTAGACGAAGCACAAAGGAAAACAAAAGGTTAGGCTTTATTTTATTACCCGGATTCTATTTTTACTTCCCAGAAATTGTTAATGGGCTTTGTTGGTGACAGTAGTTCTCAGAGTAGAGTCAAACATATCTCCAACATTTAGATTTCTAATGATGAATTATACTATTTAAGTGATTAACATAAAGTATTTTACATTACTAAAAGTACTACAGACCCGCCTCTTTACCCTGGAGGCACACTTGCAGCCTGTTTCTCCAGGCCTTCAGACTTGGGTCATGGACTGGAAGTATACCACCGGATTTCCTGGACCTCCAGCTTCCAGAGGTACTCCTCAGCCTCCAGAATTGACCGTGTGGCTGACAGGGTGTAGGTACTCTGGCCAGGTGTCAGGCCTGAGCCTCTGAGGTGGGAGAGCTGAGTTCAGGACATTGGACAACCGGAGATTTCCAGCCCCTCATAATATAAATCGGCAAGAGCTCTCCCAGAGATCTCTGTCTCAACGCTAAGACTCAGCTCCGCTCAATGACTAGCAACCTCCAGTGCTGGACACCCTAGGCCAAACAACTAACAAGACAGGAACACAACCACACCCATTAGTAGAGAGGCTGCCTAAATCATAATAAGGTCAAGGACACTCCAAAACACACCACCTGATGCAGTCCTTTCCACCAGAAAGACAAGATCCATCCTCATCCACCAGAACACAGGCACCAGTCCCCTCCACCAGGAAGCCAACACAACCCATTGAACCAACCTTACCCATGGGGGGCGGACACCAAAAACAACAGGAACTAGGAATCTGCAGACTGTGAAAAGGAGACCCCAAATGTAGTAAGATAAGCAAAATGAGAAGACAGAGAAATACACAGCAAATGAAGGAACAAGATAAAAACCCACCAGACCAAACAAATAAAGAGGAAATAGACTACCTGAAAAAGAATTGAGAATAATTATAGTAAAGATAGTCCAACATCTTGGAAATAGAATGGAGAATATACAAGAAACATTTATCAAGGACCTAGAAGAACTAAAGAGCAAACAAACAATGGTGAACAACACAATAAATGAAATTAAAAATTCTCTAGAAGGAATCAATAACAGAATAACTGAGGCAGAAGAACAGATAAGTGACCTAGAAAATGAAATAGTGGAAATAACTACCACAGAGCAGAATAAAGAAAAAAGAATGAAAAATAATTGAGAACAGACTCAGAGACCTCTTGGACAACATTAAACATACCAACATTTGAATTATAGGGTGCCAGAAGAAGAAGAGAAAATGAAAGGGAGAGAAAATATTTGAAGAGATTATATTGGAAAACTTCTCTAATATGGGAAAGGAAATAGTCAACTAAGTCCAGGAAGCACAGAGATTCCCATACAGGATAAATCCAAGGAGAAACATCCCAAGACACATACTAATCAAACTATCAAAAAGTAAATGCAAAGAAAAAATATTAAAAGCAGCAAGGGAAAAGCAACAAATAACATACTAGGGAATCCCCATAAGGTTAACAGCTGATCTTTCAGCAGACACTCTGCAAGCCAGAAGGGAGTGGCAGGACATATTTAAAGTGATGAAAGGGGAAAACCTACAACCAAGATTACTCTACCCAGCAAGGATCTCATTCAGATTTGACGGAGAAATTAAAACCTTTATAGGCAAGCAAAAGCTGAGAGAATTCAGCACCACCAAACCAGCTTTACAACAAATGCTAAAGGAACTTCTCTAGGCAGGAAACACAAGAGAAGAAAAAGACCTACAATAACAAACCCAAAACACTTAAGAAAATGGTAATAGGAACATATATATCAATAATTACCTTAAATGTAAATGGATTAAATGCTCCAACCAAAAGACATAGACTGGCTGAATGGATATAAAAAGAAGATCCATATATATGCTGTCCACAAGAGACCCACTTCAGACCTAGGGACACATATAGACTGAAAGTGAGGGGATGGAAAAAGATATTCCATGTAAATGGAAATCAAAAGAAAGCTGGAGTAGCAATTCTCATATCAGACAAAATAGACTTTAAAATAAAGACTATTACAAGAGACAAAGAAAGACACTACATAATCATCCAGGGATGAATCCAAGAAGAAGATACAACAATTGTAAAAATTTATGCACCCAACTCAATACATAAGGCAAATGCTAACAGCCATAAAAGGGGAAATCGACAGCAACACAATAATAGTAGGGGAGTTTAACACCCCACTTTCACCAATGGAGAGATCATCCAAAATGAAAATAAATAAGGAAACACAAGCTTTAAATGATACATTAAACAAAATGGATTTAAGTGCCCCAAAATGGGGAGATGACCTAAATAGACATTCTCCAAAGAAGATATACAGATTGCCAACAAACACATGAAAGGATGCTCAACATCACTAATCATTAGAGAAATGCAAATCAAAACTACAATGAGGGGCTTCCCTGGTGGCGCAGTGGTTGAGAGTCCGCCTGCCGATGCAGGGGATGCGGGTTCGTGCCCCGGTTCGGGAGGATCCCACATGCCGCGGAGTGGCTGGGCCCGTGAGCCATGGCCACTGAGCCTGCACGTCCGGAGCCTGTGCTCTGCAACGGGAGAGGCCACAGCAGTGAGAGGCCCACGTACCGCAAAAAGAAAACTACAGTGAGGTATCACCTCACACCAGTCCGAATGGCCATCATCAAAAAAATCTACAAACAGTAAATGCTGGAGAGGGTGTGGAGAAAAGGGTACCCTCTTGCATTGTTGGTGGGAATATAAATTGACACATCCACTATGGAGAACAGTATGGAGGTTCCTTAAAAAACTAAAAATTGAACTACCATATGACCCAGTAATCCCACTACTGGGCATATACCCTGAGAAAGCCATAGTTCAAAAAGAGTCATGTACCACCATGGTCATTGGAGCACTATTTACAATAGCCAGGACATGGAAGCAACCTAAGTGTCCATCGACAGATGAATGGATAAAGAAACTGTGGCACATATATACAATGGACTATTACTGAGGGATAGAAAGAAACAAAACTGAGTTATTTGTAGTGAGGTGGATGGACCTAGAGACTGTCATACAGAGTGAAGTAAGTCAGAAAGAGGAAAACAAATACTGTATGCTAACACATATATATGGAATCTAAAAATAAAAAATGGTCTGAAGAACCTAGGTACAGGGCAGGAATAAAGACGCAGATGTAGAAAATGGACTTGAGGACACATGGAGGGGGAAGTGTAAGCTGGGACGAAGTGAGAGAGTGGCATGGACATATATACACTACCAAATGTAAAATAGATAGCTAGTGGGGAGCAGCCACATAGCACAGGGAGATCAGGTCGGTGCTTTGTGTCCATCTAGGGTGGTGGCATAGGGAGGGTGGGAGGGAGGCTCAAGAGGGAGGGGATTAGGGGATATATGTATACATATAGCTGATTCACTTTGTTATACAGAAGAAACTATGACAACATCTTAATGCAATTATACTCCAATAAAGATGTTAAAAAATATAAAATAAAATAAACATTTCCCCCCCAAAAAATAAAAAATAAAATGGTACTACAAACAAAAATGAGCTTTTTGAAAACAGGGCTTATATCACATATTTACAGTTGGATTTCTCTGACCACTCTTCAAGATTTAAATAGTCGTGAAGGACTGAAAAAGTCTTCCACTTCTGTGTTTTTCTGCTACTTCTTTGTATTTCCTGCTAATTTTTTTCATGTAAATGATGATAACTTATTGAGGGAGTAAAATTCCTTTACTATATACTCTTGTAATTCTGATGATATATCCATTGTGATACAGTAACTTTGATTTCATGCATTTGGCTTTGATTTTGATTGCATTCATGCTTGTAAGGCAGAAATCACACCTTCACCAAATTACACTTGCAACCCCCCTAAATTGTCCATGTATTTCATGTACATAATTTTATTTTGTATATAAAGTAAGCACAGTAATTCTTATGCACACTGAAGTTTGATAAACAGTAATCTGAGAAAGGAACAAATTATCTCTTTGCAGATGTTCAAGTAATCAAACCATTCTGCATTCAGAATAACCTTCAAATTGCAAAGGAGTATGAGGATGGGTGGAGGACTTCAAAATGTTTCTGTGTGCCTGCAGGGTGAATTTTATGCTGTTTCAGTGTTAATCCTATATAAATATTTTTTTAAATCAACAGCTTTTTTTAATGAGACATTGGAGTACACCTTATGGGAGGTTAGCATCTAAAGGTGTCTCCTGAGTTAAATGCTCTTATGATAAAACTCCATGGAATTGTGATCCCCGCATTCTTTTTGTTAGCTTTTTCCTATTGTATTTTTGTCCAACCTTTTTTAGAGAGATTTATTATGAATTTACACTAAAAACAGTATTATATTTAAAGTGTTAACTTAGATACATATATACATATATAAAACTTATGAAAGGATCACCACCATCCAAAGAATTTATATATCAATCACCCGAAAAGTTTCAACACCCTTCCCTCTTCCTCTCCACATAGCCGGGCAACCACTGCTCTGACTCTGTCACTATCATGTTTACATCTCCTGTTATAACATGTACTTAATTTTGTCTGTCATTTTTCATTCAGCGTAATCACTTTAAGTGATTGTCATTTCATAATTTTTACCAGTTTCACTGGGAAATACGTCATCGGAGCTCCTCACACTGTCAACCAGAAATGGCGCTCTTTCCTTCACTGCTTAAAGCATGGTTTCCTTTGGTTTTTTGAACATATTTATAGTTGCCTTGAAGGCTGTCTCCTGAATCAGACATCTGGCCCCCTCACATGCTCTTTCTGTTACTTGCTTGTTTTTCTCCTATGTATGGGTCACATTTCCCATTTCTTCGTGTGCCTCATAATTTTTTGTTGAAAACTGGCTGTTCAGATATCATGTTGTAGTAACTCTGGATGCTGATCTCCCTTGTTTAGGACTTCTTGTTGCCCTGCTTGCTTGTTCATTTGATTAGTGTTTTGGCTGGATGATTTTAGTGAAGTCCGTTTCCCTGCAATGTGATACCTCTGATATCACATCTCAGAGAGTGCAGGCTTGGATACGTACAGTCAAAAATGACAGCGTCTTAGCAGAGCTCTCTTTGACTCTTCTCCAGTTCTCTGTGTTAAGCTATCTGCCTCTTTTGATATTACACCCAGTGGTTAGGCTCCCTAATTGCCCGCTGATTGCTCTAAATTTTTGGCAATGCCTTACAGTATAAATTGCTCCATGGTCTGATCCAACTAAAAGCAGGCCCCTTTTCAGGAGTAGTTTTTAAAGGCAATTTTGAGGTTTGTTCTGAAACTAGAAGAGATCATTTTAGCTGTTTCTTTCCCTGATAAATAACTGGCCTATGTTTTACCAGATTGCTCCCTTAGAGCCTCCAGCCTCCTTTTATATGCTAGAACTCCAAATTCCCATTGATTTTAAGAGTGTAATTAGGCTTGAACTTTCTCATACTCTACTCCCAATAAAGTCAGTTCACCTGAAGAGAGCTTTGGAGCCTTCTGGTCTTATGGCTTGCCTCTCCCCATGGGCAAACTCTGAGTCATTGCCCCAGAACTGGGGGAGAGGACAGTGGACCACTTCTCTTGGGGTGACTCTTCTACTTTATGAGCAGGATGCTCAGTGAGGTTGGTAGCCTCTGTTTTTCTCAGCTTTCCTCTACCAGCATGGAATCTCTGCCCCATGAGCAAGCTGGGGCAAGGACTTATATTTACAGTATTAACATATGGGGTCCCATTATTCTTAATCTGCCTTGCCTGGGTAGGGCCTCCACCCTATGAGCAAGAGCTGAATGGGGGAACAGAGCCCTCTACCTCTTGGCTGCATTTGTTCAGAATTCAGCTTCTGCAAGACAGAACTTGGAAGGATGAGAAATGCTTGCTGCCTTCTCCTCCAGGGGAGATACTGTAGTTTCTGATAAAGATCTGGAGCAAGATAAAGCCCCATCATCTTGGCCACACCGGACCAGAATGGAGTTTCTGTTATGCTGAGCTGGGATTGGAGAAAGAGGAAACAGGACATGACTCAAGTGCCACCAATGCTCATTGTTCTTACTGACATTTAGATTTTATTAAATAAATATTTATTTAGTTTCTGTATATCCTTAAGACAGTTTCCAGTGAGTTTTAAAAGATTGAGGTTTTTTGGCTTTTATAATTTTTACCATTAACAGGTGTTTCATTGAGGAACAGGTTCACAAAGCTGTCATTCTGGAAGTCCTGTTTCCAGTTTTTGACTATTACATAGAAAGCTATAAGAAATTATTGTACAAGTCTTTTGTTTGGGCATATGCTTTTTCTTCACCTTGGGCAAATATCTAAGAGTGGAATGACTGGGTTATAGTCAGATTGTAAAGCAGGTCTGTGTTTAACTTTTTAAGAGACTATCAAACTATTTAAGGTGTCTGCAATATTTTACATTCTCATCTGAAGAGATTAAGTGTACTAGCTGCCTCACAGTGTCTTCCACACTTGGCATGGTGAGTCTAGTAGTATCTCACTGTGGCTTTAATTTGAATTTTCCTAATGAGTAATGGTGATGAGCATTTTTTCATGTGCTTACTTATTATCTTTATATCTTTGGTTAAATGTCTTTTCAGATCTTTGGTATTTTTTTTTAAACTGGGTATTTGTTTTCTTATTAATATGTTTTTAGAGTTCAGAGTCTTATTTTTTTGTTCCTGTATTTTTATGTTAGTTAGGTACGTTGCTTTACATTGTGAATTCTTGCATGCATCATGTAGTTCAAATTTTATTTTAGTTTAATTAAAACTTTCTTCTTTCAATAGCTGAGCTTAGTTCATTTTCTTATAAAAAATAAAAATAATACACAAAAAGCAAGTAGGAAATGCAGTTGTACAAGTTTGTACAAAAGTACTTGTGATGAAAGCCAATTTCCCCTGTCCTTCCTAACCCTCTGCATTCTCAGGCCTTTTTTGTAAGAGGCAATCCCTTTAAACATTTATGACTTTAGTTGTAATGAGGGGTCCACACGTATAGAGGATTTAGATGAAGCTTTATTTTTATTGACTTATCTTTCCTTTTGATCTTATCTATCCACTTTCTGTTGTGCTAGTTGAGTATTTAGCTAACTTTCAAAACACATTCACAAATATTGACAATTAAGTACCTTTGATTTGACATGGTTATAGTTACAATACACTTAAATTTCTATTTCTTGATTTCTTAAGTTCTTATTTATAAATATTTCCCAAATGAAGAATTTTCCACCTCTAGACTTTTGTCAATTTTACCAAAAATTTGTGTTAGTATCAGTAACACATTTAGCTTCTGGCAATATTGGCAAATGAATCCTCCTCTTCTATATTCCACCAACTTCCTCAAGTAATGTCTTTTCTAGTTTGCATCAGCTAAAAGTGATGACTTTCTTGTATAATTATTTGTGGTAGAGTTGGATATTTCTTACTGCCTTTCTTTTATCTTACTGGGAGAATAAAAGGAAAATAAAGCATGCACATTCTTTACTCTGTTACTAATGTCTTCCAGTTTCTTAATCATTTTTCTGTTGCTTGGGACACATTTTTGAAGAAATCCTTCTTAGATTCTTGAAGGCAATTTTTTTCCCACCATGTGACCAGTTACTTCACAAAATACACATCTGTTTCCTTGAACTTCACTGTTTCATAGAGTTTTATGCTTTTTTTTTTAATTCAAGCTTTTGCTCTTTCTTGATTTACTCATTTTACTTGAGTACCTCATCAAATGAAAAAAAAGGTGAATGGGAGCTACAGTAATACACGTTACTTTGGCTATGAGTAAACGTTAATTTAACTCAAATTGTCTAAAGCATAAAGGAGAGTTATGTATTAGTTCAAGAAAAGTCCAGGAAGACCATATTTGTGTCCAAGGTTTTAATAATTTCATATAGCTCAGTCTCAATTTCACTTTCAAGTTTGGCCTTTTTAAAACAGTCTGTCTTCTCATGATGGCCACTGAAAGATCTAGACTTATAGCTGTCCAGGGTTAAGTCCAGAGAAAGTTTTTCTCAGTAGCAACCATGTGAATATGTAAAAGCTACTAAATATGTCTCATGGCTGATAACGGTCATGTACCCACTGCTGATCGAATCAGTATGGGCAAAGAACATTAGCCCCACCTCATGGAGTTGGGACTTGTGCATAGAATCACCCAAACCATTTGAATGGAGCTTGGAAAAAGAGTAGTTCCCAGATGAAAATGTCTTTGCTAATAATAGAACAAAGCGGAAGTGAATGCTGAGATTACAATAAATTTCCTCCTCATGGCGTAAAAGTCCTTTTTATGTATGTTCAGTTTTGCTATGGTAATAAACAGTCAAAATCTCAGTGACTTACAACAGCATATATTTATTTCTGTCTCACATCATATGAGGGCTGTGGATCAACTTCAGCTCTGCTTGACTCAGCGTGGCTCAACATGGCTCAGCAGCTCAAATCTTACCATTCAGGGCCTCAGCCTGATAGAGTATCCCCTGTTTAGGATGTGCATTCTCACAGCAGAGGGCAGGGATGCAAGGGTGATGTGAAACCAAATCACACAGTAACATTTAAAGCTTCCAACTGAGATCTGGCAAATACCATGTCCATTCACATCTCAGTTGCCAAAGCACATCTACCTGGTCAAAATCTGTGGTCAGTGCCATAGCAACATATGCTCAGAAAAATCACAGGTCGATTGATAGGGATGTATAATCCTATTACGAGGAGAGAGTGAATATTTTTCAGTCACTATACAATCTACCACAAGAGTATAGAATTCTAGATTACAAACTATTTCCCTATAATTTTTGAAGGTGTTTCACTTTTTTGGCATCTGTTTTTACTGATGAAAAATATGAAGTTGATCTGATTATTATTCTTTATAGCTTATTGTATTTCCTTTAGAAGTTTTCAGGATAGACTCTATCTCAGTTTGGTGAAGTTTTCATTTGCATTCTTATCAGATGTTTTGTTCTACTTCGAGTATCTAAGTCTAAACATTTTATGTGTGTGTGCGATTTAATGTGTGTATCCTTTATTTTAATTGTTTTTGCTATTCTTTCCCTTCTATCTTTGCTAATTTGGAAGGAATATAGTGTATTCAATTGTTCTTTTCTAAATGTGAGTATCTCCATATCTTTAAGTTACATTGCCTAAACTTTTCTAGTTATCAGCTACAGAGAGTAAACGATATCCTTTGACTCCCTGCTGTGGAAAATTAAGGACTATTGTACCCTTCACTGTCTGGCCAACTCTCCCAGTTTTTGGTACACTCTGGGATATTTTTGCCTATTATTTTCCAATGTATTAACTTTTATTTCTATAATTAAAACACATTCCGTTTTGCAACTAGTTTTTATAATTTTTAAGATTTAATGGTATGCTTACATGGATTCAGACTTCTCTTCTAATCCTTTCATTCTTTGACTTGTTGATTTATTGTTTTTAATTTTGATTCATTATGTATTTGACTGCATTGCATTTTCATATAGACTTTTCAAAAAATGCTATATATATTAAATTCATTTATATTTAAAAATGTCTTTTTATTTTCTTTTTATGTGAATGCTGCCCTTGTTTAGAACATATTTAAAATATTTCCCCTGAACATTAATTAGATAGTGATCTTTGTTCTAAGTACTTTAATGTGCTGGAACAGTCTGGGTGCAAAATGATAACTGCATATTATTTTATGTTTAGAACATATACCAGTTTATGTCTTATTCTCAGGGGTTCTGTATTTCTTTCTTGTTTTTTTTTTTACATATGATAAACTCTCCATCCACATAACCAAGATTTGCTTTGCAGCAAATAGCTCCTTCTGTGCTTTCTATTCTGTTTGTTCTAATTGCTTTATTAGGGATATCTCCCTTTATATTTGCTCCTCCTCTTTTCAGTATGTTTTAATTCTAGCAAAATTTTGCCAAGAGTTATTCTTTTCTTTTAAAGTGTTAATTTTTCACATGTTTGAAAAATCAATCTTCTTTGCTTCTGATAATTCCATAGGCATTATATTTCTTTGGATACCACAAGAATATAACATAGTAATTCAGTGTTACATTAGAAAGGATCTTAGAAGCTACATAGACACAGTTCTCCCTTTATAACTAGGACCAGGAGGAGTTCAGAATGAAGAAGTTATTTACATATGGCCCCGCAGTCTACTACCTCCTAGTTGGGTTCAGACTACAAAGACACAAACCAGAAATCAACCAATGAGGAAAGGAGAGTGGTTCTTTATTACTCCCTTCTGTTTGTTCCTTGTCTTCAATTATCAATATTTATCATAGTTTTAATTGATTGGGAAGCATGGCATCATGATAGCCACTCCTTATATACATAGTACCTCAAAGAACCAAGTGAATTTTATGGAATAACTATAGCAAATTTTATTTCCTCAAATCCTTTCCATATAAATACAAGTTATCCTGAGTGAATATTGTTAAGAGCTTCCCTGAATTCATTATCTTTCAAAATGGAAAATATAATCTAAGTTATAGCAAAAAGCCAGGAAACTTAGATGACTCAGGCTTAAGCCACAATTTCTCCAGCATATTGTAAACAATTGGTTCTCTAGTCTATCTCTGATATTTATTAACAAGATAATAAAAATGGGGAAAGACGTGGTTTGAGAAAATGCTTTGCTTCATATTAAAGAATTTTAGTCATACATGTGCCAGTTCAGTCTCCTCAGAAGGAAATTAGCCACGTAAGTTTCCATAAGGAAGATTCAACATTTTTTAAAACGTGGGACCAAGAACCTTTTTTCATTCTTCAGTTTATGGAGCCAAACTGACACATTAAATAGTTATCCTGAAATTGTTTCTTCTTTCTCTGTTCATCAGCCAATCCTCCACTGGCTCACTTTAGTGGTAATCCTGGATAAATCTTTGCAACACAGCAACAAAAAAGGAAATGAAGTACAGATATGGCAAATCTTTCATAATTTAACATCTATCTATGCTGTTTCCTGTATATATATATATATATATATATATATATATATATATATATAA
>NW_020174057.1:5909323-5970877 GCF_003031525.2 Neophocaena asiaeorientalis asiaeorientalis | reverse complement strand
AACATGTGATATGTGTGTGTGTTTCCTCCAAAACATTTATTAAAATGTCAATAATAGAAAATTCAGTTTATGGAATTATGGATCATTAGATTTTACTTTTTCTTCTCTGATAAACCCTAGGAATTATTAAAAGTACAAATAATTATATTATGAATTAAGCTTATGCCACATAAAATCACTTAAAGAATTATTAATAATTACTGTTACGAGAGTACACAGCTTATAAAACTTAAGTTTATAAGAAAGCACCCAAACTTACTTTTTTTTGCTTTCTTTTACTTTTAAAAACAAGGGTTGGCTTAGATATTTGGCTTATACTCAAATATGTCCCTCTTAAAAAAATGACTGTATTATACTACTTTATTTTCTTTGCTGGATAAAATACGATTTTATTGGAGAAAATGATTTGATTCTTACGATTGCTGGAAAATAAATTTGAATTATATGTGAAGATATTTTGGACTATTTCAAAAATATTTTAACATCATTCTAAGCTTCTTATTTAAATGGTTATGGTGATTTACAAAATAAACATCCAGTCAAATATGTTTCAAGAACATTATTTATCCATTCTCCCAAACACTATATATCAAAATGTCCTATACACCCATGTATTTACCACAGTCTTGGTGATCAGCTTTTCCACAGCAAAACATTGCTGTTGCCAAGATGTTGGATTAATGACTGTGTTTACCTTCACAGTAATGGAAAATATTAAACAATGCAACATCTTAAGCTTGGAGGTCTGACTAATGCTGTAGAGCTAGTTGAAATTTGCTTAACTCATGCAGTGTGTATGAGAAGAATAACAACTCTGAGTCTTGTTCTTTGCCAGTCGGTGTCAGTAAACATATTTTGTACCAGCATGACTATTTTTATCCTTCTTTGTATACATTAATTCTATATTTTTGGGGGGATATGCAATGTAAAATACAGGATTTCTTTAGATATGATCATAATGTGAGCATGTTTAGATATGCCGAGTTCTCAGTAACATGAGCAGTGGGGTGGGAGAGAGAGATTATTGGGTTTGTACAGTATCTAAAATAAATGTGTCCTCCCTTAGCTGGCTTGTTTAAGGGCAGGTTGTTATGACAGTGAGCCATGTACAAAGGGATGAAAGTTCAGACCTAGTCTAGGCAGGTGTTGGTGCATGAGAGAAAGATCTATTAACCAATTAAAGTTGGCTTTTCAGATTATGGCTAACACTCAAAGTCAGTCCTTCAAGGAGGACCCTAGTCAGGCATTGGATAATGGAAATAGGCCTCAGTTCCTGGGAGTGACAATTTCTTCTGGTTACATGGTTTTAGGACAGAGTTCTATTCCTAGCATATCATTAAAGGATCAGGTAGAAACACGGAAGAAAAAGTAATAGTCATATAGATATGTCCACCCAGTTGGTGAGGGAAGGAAGGAGAGAGAAGAAGAGAAAGAGAATTTCTGGAGATATTTGCAAAGCTAAATAAGAAGCTCATAGGTAACAAGAATTTACCTAAGATATTGGCCTCATTGTAGAAAGACTAATCCTAGGCTATGTCCTCTAACAGAGGTTGCTAATTTCCTTTTGTCTTGCTCAGAATTGACTTAAGAATTAAGAAAGACTAATTGGGTAAGGGCTGATTTGAGCAATTCTAACTATGATGAACCTAGGAAGTCAGGGGGAAAAATCAATAAAAATATCCCATCTACTCTTGTGATATCTCATTAGGAGTGGGAACATGATGATTTATGATTTATAAAACAGCTAAATCTATTTTATAGGCAATGCATATGTGGGTTTGTTAGGAGTTAATGAATTGTGAGATAATTTTCCAAAGTTTGCATTTAAACTCTGCTGTAAAAAATAGATTCTGAACTCTACTCAATGTTCTGTAATAACTGATATAGGAAAAGAATCTGAAAAGGAATAGATATATGTATGTGTGTAACTGAATCACTTTGCTATACACCTGAAACTAACACAAGATTGTAAATCAACTATACTCCAATATAAAATAAAAATTAAAAAAAATAGATTCTGTAGGGAAAAAAGCTTTGTTATAAAGTATCAGTTTCTTTTTTGTGTGTTTTTTTGGTTTGTTTGTTTTGTTTAGTATCTATCAAGTCTCAGTAACTTTCTGTATTTGTGCATCTCACTGCCATCACTAAGCACGATCTCCATGAAAGCCTGTCTTTTTCAACTGGATACTCAAAACCAAGAACTGGTTCAGAAAAAAGCCTCAAGCAAGATGTGTTGAATCAACAATATCCCATTACATGCTTAGGATGACTTAGAGTAATGGGACTTCTAGGCATTCATCAAATGCAAGTATCTACATTAAAATTTATGGTTGCAGCACTCTCTTGGGTATGCATAGATATCCACCTCTCCTAGCCCCCTTGCCTTTAGTATAGTACTTAAAATTTCTTTCTTTATCCCTATGAATAGTATTTCTCAAGGCGTTAAAACTTTGTTTTTCATTCAGACTTCTTCACTCCTTCTCTTACTTACATGCTCTAAGGCATAAATAAATTTAAAACTTAAAGTGTATTTGGAAACAGAATTATTTTCTCTTTTCTGTATTTGTCATTCTTGTTCACAAATAAATGGAGAAGTAGATAGATAGGAACTATGAGCTTTCTGTATTGGAGATACATTATTTTCTTCATCACTCACACACACGCAAATGGAGAATTCATTAGTCTTATATTAAGTAATATGCTTTGTTCTGGGAAGAGTGATATGTTCTGGGAATCCCAACATTAATTAAAATCCACTTTCTTTAATCAAAGAACTCACAGCCTGGTCAGTGAAACAGAATTGTAAAGAGTAAACAATAAGATAATCAGATAAAAACTGAAATAGAAGGTTAAAAAGTGTTAAGAAAGAACTGATTCTGTTATCTAATGTTCCACAGTCCTACTGCACCTTCTATAAATTTCCATTTTGTGATTTGGTCATTCATGATCAAAGACTCCCTTATTAGTCAGTAACAATGGAATTCAAAAGAAAAAAGTCAGTTTGCTATGCAAATATTACTTGTTTGATTTTCTTTGGCAAGTTGTCAATAAGTTATAACACACTTTTAAATAAAAGCAGTTAACCCTCCCCTTTCCTTATTTCTTTAAGAAGTCACTAAAAATGATCATCAGACCCGAAGTGGGAGAGTTGATTATCCATATGATGCTAAGCTCTTATTGTAATTACTGCACAGCATGTGAGAAGTCTTTAGACCAAGTTATTGAAATTCCCAGGTCAGTGACTGCAATAAATATGTACATACTACACACGTTGTTAAGAGAAGCACTAATTACCCACTTCTGCCTCAATAGAGTTTCACCACATTGCCCAGGTATAAAAATATTAAAAAAACACCTCTGGGTCTTTCTTCCAGCCCTTACTTGACCATACCACAGACAAATCAGTAAATTATCTAGCTGGTAGAATTAATAAAGTCTCATCTCTCTTACTCTCAATGTCTCTCTTTCATTCTCTGAACCCATCTCTTGAACTAGTCTTCCTTAAAGAACATAAGATCTCTCTATTCCTATACTCCATGCAAAAAGCAACCAAGCAAGATCTAATTGTTTAAAGCTGTAGTCGTGTGATTTCTTTGCCTGAGGTAAAATTATGAAGTAATTGGGCCTTCAGTCCAAGCTGGGTTTTCATACTCCAGTCCAGCTTTCCAAGTTATTATATTACTCCTGTGTTTCTATCATAATTGGTTTTGAATTCAGAAGAGAGTAAGTTATGATTTGTCATCTAAACATCAACACACTTTGATATGAAAAAAAAAGTTAAACACTGAAATGTATACAAAGGTTAATTCAATATGTGCCTTTTCAGAGTCTGTGATCTAAATAGGTATAAAATTTTTATCCACAGTTATTACCCAAATAGCTGCAATATCAGGACAAAAATGTCTAAAAGCAGAGAATATAGGTTGTTACAGAGACTGCAAGTTGCCTGCTCCAGTTTCCAATCTTCCCTTTCGGAATGTTGACTGTCAAGAAGGAAGTTTACATTTACCGACATCCTTTCGGCCAGGTGGTGTCATTTGCCTAAATACATACTAATCAATGAGTTGGAAGTTGCAGTACTATGTAGATCTTTCAGGTAATTTGTTTAAAAGAGAACCAGAATGTGTCTTTTGTCTTTCCTCTTTTCTCCATCTTACTATTTAGGATGCTCCTTCTGTAAGTGAGTCTATTTTGGTATATGGGGACCTGGGTCACACCCTAGTTTTAGTGAAACATGAAGCTAGAAAGTCATCATTCCCACCCTAGAGACTGCTCAGATCTAGACTTCTTACGAGAAAGGTTTAAACTTTTATCTTTGTAAAGCACTGTTTCTATGATTTCTGTTAGGCACAGCCAAACTGACCTTTAGATAATAAATTATGAAGTAAAGGAGGGACATTTTGAGGATGATGACATATGAGATAAGAATGAATGATGGGTAAGAATTATATATGATGCTAAATTGCTGGCAGGAGAGTGTGTTGTGTTTTGGATTAAGGAGAGAGCATGTGCTAGAGAGCAAAGTGGCTTTTCAGGAATTTTAAGAAATAAAAATCATCTAGCTTTATGGGATGGAGATGTGAAGAGGGCCAGGGTCTGGAGGGCCTTGAACCCAGACTGAAAAATAATAGATGATTGAGTAAGCAGAGGCTGTTAACAGGTTTTCGGATCAGGAGAGACCTAATTATTCCATGCTTTAAGAAGGTAAATATGGAAATCACGAGTGGATGGATGTAGAAAGGGAGACTCAGCAGAAATGTGACAAACAGATGTGGGATGGTTGCACAACTAGGTGAATATACTAAATCCACTGACTTGTATACATTAAAAGAGTGAATTCTGTGAAGAGTTTGGGGGCACGTGAAAAGGAGTCCAGGCAGCCTGTAGGAAAAGAGAACAGCTCCCAGCTCCCAGCCAGCCTGGAAAGAGGACCTCGGAGCCATAGCCACAAGAAACTGGATTCTGCTAACAATCTGAATGAGTTTAGAAGCAGGTTCTTCCCAAGAGCCTCCAGTTGGCGCTATGTGGCTGTGAGATCTTAGTTCCCTGACTAGGGATCAAACCTGCTCCCTTGGGACTGAAAGCTCAGATTCTTAAACACTGGACCATCAGGGAATTCCCCAGAGTCCCCCACTTCTTACCACCTCTGCCACCCTTGTCCAAACCACCATCATCTCAGGTTTATCCACTGAGAGGGACTGGAGGTGGCAACATACCAAAGCAAGGAGCCCACTTAGCAACCGGATCTTAGATTCTGAGTGCTAAGAAATCTAGCAGAGACCATCTTCATCAAATGAATCAACTAAACAAAGTTAACATCACAAGGAATGCAACAAATTGAAATTGTGCATGCCCTGATAGGATGCAGTAGGAAGAACACATCATCATTGCGTGATATTCCTGACAAAGTGCATCACTTGAGACCTGTGACTTGCACGAGTGCCACCTCCAGTAGAATCCTGTGGGACAAAATTCATTTTGCATGTGGATAGGAATTATCAAAGCAAAAACTGCACTGGACAAAGTTATAGAGCCATGTGGCTGACAGGGTCTTGGTGTTATGGGGGGGTATCAGGCCTGAGCCTCTGAGGTGGGAGAGCCAAGTTCATGACATTGGCCCACCAGAGGCCTCCTGGCCCAATGTAATATCAATCGGTGAGAGCTCTCCCAGAGATCTCCATCTCAATACTAAGACCTAGCTCCACTCAATGACCAGCATGCTCCAGTGCTGGACACCACATGCCAAACAAGCAAGACAGAAACACAGCCACACCCATTAGCAGAGAAGCTGCCTAAAATCATAATAAGTTCACAGACACCCCAAAACACACCACAAGACGTGGTCCTGCCCACCAGAAAAACAAGATCCATCCTCAACCACCAGAACACAGGCACCAGTCCCCTCTACCAAGAAGCCAAAACAACCCACTGAACCAAAATTACCCTCTGGGGGCAAACACCAAAAACAATGGGAACTATGAACCCGCAGCCTGTGAAAAGGAGACCCCCAAACACAGTAAGGTAGGCAAAATGAGAAGACAGAGAAATACACAGCAGATGAAAGAGCAAGGTAAAAACCCACCAGTGCAAAAAAATGAAGAGGAAATAGGCAGTCTACCCAAAAAAGAATTGAGAGTAATGATAGTAAAGATGATCCAAAATCTTGGAAAAGAATGGAGAAGATATAAGAAATGTTTAACAAGGACCTAGAAGAACTAAAGAGCAAAGAAAGAATGATGAACAACACAATAAATGAAAATTAAAATTCTCTAGAAGGAATCAATAGCAAAATAACTGAGGCAGAAGAACGGATAAGTGACCTGGAAGATAAAATAGTGGAAATAACTACCACAGAGCAGAATAAAGAAAAAAGAGTGAAAAGAATTGAGGAAAGACTCAGAGTTCTGGGACATTAAATGCACCAACATTCGAATCGTAGGGGTCCCAGAAGAAGAATAGAAAAAGAAAGGGACTGTGAAAATATTTGAAGAGATTATAGTGGAAAACTTCCCTAATGTGGGAAAGGAAATAGACAACCACGTCCAGGAAGCACAGAGATTCCCATACAGGATAAATCCAAGGAGAAACACGCCAAGACACATATTAATCAAACTATAAAAAAGTAAATAACAAAGAAAAAATATTAAAAGCAGCAAGAGAAAAGCAGCAAATAATATACAAGGGAATCCTCATAAGGTTAACAGCTGATCTTTCAGCAGAAACTTTGCAAGCCAGAAGGGTGTGGCAGGATGTATATAAAGTGATGAAAGGGGAAAAACCTACAACCAAGATTACTCTACCCAGCAGGGATCTCATTCAGATTTGACAGAGAAATTAAAACCTTTAGAGGCAAGCAAAAGCTAAGAGAATTCAGCACCACCAAACCAGCTTTACAACAAATGCTAAAGGAACTTTTCTAGGCAGGAAACACAAGAGAAGGAAAAGACCTAGAATAACAAACCCAAAACAATTAAGAAAATGGTAATAGAAACATACATATAGATAATTACTTTAAATGTAAATTGATTAAATGCTCCAAACAAAACACATAGAGTGGCTGAATGAATACCAAAACAAGACCCATATATATGCTGTCCACAAGAGACCCACTTCAGGCCTAGGGACACATATAGACTAAAAGTGAGTGATGGAAAAAGATATTCCATGCAAATGGAAATCAAAAGAAAGGTGGAGTAGCAATTCTCATATCAGACAAAATAGACTTTAAAATAAAGACTATGACAAGATAATGAAGGACACTACATAATGATCAAGGGATCAGTCCAAGAAGAAGATATAATAATTGTAAATATTTATGCACCCAACATAGGAGCACCTCAATACATAAGGCAAATCCTAATAGCCAGAAATGGGGAAATCAACATTAACACAATCATAGTAGGGGACTTTAACACCCCACTTTCCCCAATGGGCAGATCATCCAAAATGAAAATAAATAAGGAAAAACAAGCTTTAAATGACACATTAAATAAGATGGACTTAATTGATATTTATAGGACATTCCATCCAAAAACAAAAGAATACACTTTCTTCTCAAGTGCTCATGGAACATTCTCCAGGATAGAGCATATCTTGGGTCACAAATCAAGCCTTGGTAAATTAAAGAAAATTGAAATCATATCAAGTATCTTTCTGACCACAATGTGCTATGAGACTAGATATCAATTACAGGAAAAAATATGTAAAAAATACAAACACATGGAAGCTAACCAATATGCTACTAAATAACCGAGATCACTGAAGAAATCAAAGAGGAAATCAAAAATTACCCAGAAACAAATGACAAAGAAAACATGACAACCCAAAACGTATGGATGCAGCAAAAGCAATTCTAAGAGACAAACATATAGCAAGACAACCCTACCTTAAGAAACAAGAAACATCTCAAATAAACAACCTACCCATACACCTAAAGCAATTAAGGAAAGAACAAAAAAAAAAAAAACCCAAGTTAGCAAGGAATCATGAAGATCAAATCAGAAATAAATGAAAAAAAAATGAAGGGAATTATAGCAAAGATCAAGAAAACTAAAAGCTGGTTCTTTGAGAAGATAAACAAAATTGATAAACTATTAGCCAGACTCATCAAGAAAAAAAGGGAGAAGACTCAAATCAACAGAATTAGAATGGAAGAAGGAGAGGTAACAACTGACACTGCAGAAACACAAATGATCATGAGAGATTACTACAAGCAATTATATGCCAATAAAATGGACAACTTGGAAGAAATGGACAAATTCTTAGAAAAGCACAACCTTCCAAGCCTGAACCAGGGAGAAATAAATAATATGAACAGACCAATCACAAGCACTAAAATTGACATTTTGATGAAAAAATCTTCCAACAAACAAAAGCCCAGGACCAGATGGCTTCTCAGTCGAATTCTATCAGACATTTACAGAAGAGCTAACACCTATCCTTCTCAAACTCTTCCATAATATAGCAGAGGAAAGAACACTCCCAAACTCATTGTATGAGGCCACCATCATCCTGATGCCAAAACCAGACAAAGATGTCACAAAAAAAGAAAACTACAGGCCAATATCACTGATGAACACAGATGCAAAAATCCTCAACAAAATACTAGCAAACAGAATTGAACAGCACATTAAAAGGTTCATACACCACGACTGAGTGGGGTTTATCCCAGGAATGCAAGAATTGTTCAATATATGTAAATCAATCAATGTGATACACCATATTAACAAATTGAAGGATAAAAACCATACGTTAATCTCAATAGATGCAGAAAAAGCTTTCAACAAAATTCAACACCCATTTATGATAAAAACCCTCCAGAAAGTAGGCACAGAGGGAACTTACCTCCACATAATAAAAGCCATATATGACAAACCCACCGCCAACGTTGTTCTCTATGGTGAAAAACTGAAACCATTTCCACTAATATCAGGAACAAGACAAGGTTGCCCACTCTCACCACTGTTATTCAACATAGGTATGGAAGTTTTAGCCACAGCAATCAGAGAAGAAAAAGAAACAAAAGGAATCTGAAACAGAAAAGAAGTAAAGCTGTCACTGTTTGTACATGACATGATGCTATATATAGAGTATCCTAAAGATGCTACCAGAAAACTACTGGAGCTAATCAATGAATTTGGTTAAGTAGCAGGATACAAAATTAATGCACAGTAATCTCTCACATTCCTATACAATAATGATGAAAAATCTGAAACAGAAATTAAGGAAACACTCGCATTTACCACTGCAACAAAAAGGATAAAATACCTAGGAATAAAACTACCTAAGGAGACAAGAAAGCTGTATGCAGAAAACTATAAGATACTGATTAAAGAAATTAAAGATGATACAAACAGATGGAGAGATATATCATGTTCTTGGATTGGAAGAATCAACATTGTGGAAATGACTATACTCCCCAAAGCAATCTACAGATTCAATGCAATCCCTATGAAACTACCAATGGCTTTTTCACAGAACTAGAACAAAAAATTTCACAATTTGTAATGAAACACAGAAGACCTTGAATAGCCAAATCAACCTTGAGAAAGAAAATTGAGCTGGAAGAATCAGGCTCCCTAACTTCAGACTATACTACAAAGCTACAGTAATCAAGACAGTATGGTACTGGCACAAAAACAGAAATATAGATCAATGGAACAGGATAGAAAGCACAGAGGTAAACCCACACACTTATGGTCACCTTATCTTTGACAAAGGAGGCAGGAATATACAGTGGAGGAAGGAAGGCTCTTCAATAAATGGTGCTGGGAAAACTGGACAGGTACATGTAAAAGTATGAGATTAGATCACTCCCTAACACCATGCACAAAAATAAATTCAAAATGGATTAAAGACCTAAATGTAAGGCCAGACACTATAAAACGCTTAGAGAAAAACATAGGCAGAACACTCTATGACATGAATCACAGCAAGATCCTTTTTGACCCACCCCCTAGAGAAAGGAAAAAAACACAAAATAAACAAATGGGACCTAATGAAACTTAAAAGCTTTTGCACAGCAAACGAAACTATAAACAAGACGAAAAGACAACCCTCAGAATGAGAGAAAATATTTGCAGACAAAGCAACTAACAAAGGATTAGTCTCCAAACTATACAAGCAGCTCATGCAGCTCAGTATCAAAAAAACAAAAATCCCAATCCAAAAATGGGCAGAAGACCTAAATAGAAATTTGTCCAAAAAGATATACAGATTTCCAACAAACACATGAAAGGATCAACATCACTAATCATTAGGTAAATGCAAATCAAAACTATAGTGAGGTATCACCTCAGACTGGTCAGAATGGCCATCATCAAAAAATCTACAAACAGTAAATGCTGGAGAGGGTGTGAAGAAAAGGGGACCCTCTTGCACTGTTGGTGGGAATGTAAATTGATACAGCCACTATGGAGAACGGTATGGAGCTTCCTTAAAAAACTAAAAATAGAACTACCATATGCCCCAGAAATCCCACTACTGGGCATATACCCTGAGAAAACCATAATTCAAAAAGAGTCGTGTACCACAATGTTCATTGCATCACTATGTACAGTAGCCAGGGCATGGAAGCAACCTAAGTGTCCATTGACAGATGAATGAATAAAGAAGATGTGGCACATATATACAATGGGATATTACTAAGCCATAAAGAGAAACGAAATTGAGTTATTTGTAGTGAGGTTGATGGACCTAGAGTCTGTCATACAGAGTGAACTAAGTCAGAAAGAGAAAAACGATTACCGTATGGAATCTAAAAAAAAAATTGGTTCTGAAGAACCTAGGGGCAGGATTGCAGTAAAAATGTAGACGTAGAGAATTGACTTGAGGACACATGGAGGGAGAAGGGTAAGCTGGGATGAAGTGAGAGAATGGCTTGGACACATATACACTACCAAATGTAAAAATAGATAGCTAGTGGGAAGCAGACACATAGCACAGGGAGACCAGCTCGGTGCTTTGTGACCACTTAGAGGGGTGGGATAGGGTGGGTGGGAGGGAGATGCAAGAGGTAGGGGATATGGGGATATATGTGTACGTATAGCTGATTCACTTTGTTATACAGCAGAAACTAACACACCATTGTAAAGCAATTATACTCCTATAAAGATGTTAAAATAAAAACAGATTAAAACAAAACAAAACAAGGAAGTGCATCACTTGAATCTAGACATAAGATAAACCCAGATCAAGGGACATTCTACTAAATAATTGGCCTGTTATCATCAAAAGTGGTCATGAAGGTCAAGGAAAGACTGAGGGTATGTTCCAGGCTAAAGGTAACTAAAGAGGGATAAAAAATCAAAAGCAAGGTATAATCCTGGGTTGGATTCTTTTGCAAGGACATTGTTGGGACAATTGTCAAAACTTGAATGGGCTCTGTAGGTTAGATTGTAGTGAAGTGTCATTGTCAATGTCCTTGTTCTGATGGTTGTGTTGTACTTCTTGCAGGAGAATATTGTGGTTTGTAGGAAATACACACCATAAAGTATTTGTATAGGTGACAGGGCATATTGCTGGCAACCTACTCTTAAATAGCTCAGGACAAAAAAAGTTCTGTGTGCTAGTCTTGTAATTTTTCTGTAAGTTTAAAATTAGTTTAAAATTAAAAGAAAGGTAAAAATCTTGTTTTAACCCCTGATACAATGGGGGGTGAAAAAAAAAAAGAAAACCATAAAACAAAACTGCACAGGTAAAAATAAATAAATAACTAAAAGGGTGAATTTCATGGTATGTGAATTATATATGAATAAAGCTGTTATTTAAAACAAAACAGAGGGTGGTAGACTACAAAATGGGAGAAGAGCTTTAACTTGGGGATTGGCAGTGAGAATGGAAAGCAGATACACATACAATAATATCTAACATTATCAAATGTATTGAAAGTGTTTTCTAAGGTAATATCTCCAATCCTCATAATCACCCACTCTTTAACCCTTTACAGTTTTGTTCCAGCATGCCACTGGAACTCCTCTTGTTTAAGTTACCATTGATGAAAGATTATTATTCACTGGTCTCTTCTCTGTTGCAAAATGTAGGGCTTTCTGTAGCATTTGACATAGTTGAACACCTAATACATCTTGAAACTCCATCAATGACCTGGAAGGTAATCTCTCCTGGGTTTGTTACTACCTTTTTTAACCATTTTTATTAGACTCTGTATTAGGGTTCTCTAGAAAATCAAAACGATTAGGATATGTGTGTGTGTGTGTGTGTGTGTGTGTGTGTGTGAGAGTGTGTGTTGTAGCTTGAGTCTGAAGGCAGTCTGGAGGTAGAATTCCCTTGTCCTCAGGAAACCTCAATCTGGTTTCTCTTAAGACCTTCAACTGATTGGATAAGGCCCACCCATATTATGGGGGATAATCTGCTTTATTCAAAGTCTAGTAATTTAAGTGTTAATCTCATCTTAAAAAATATCTTCACAGAGATATTTGATTGGTGTTTGACCAAATATCTGGGTCATAGCCTAGCTAAGTTGATACAAAACATTAACCATCACAGACTCCCTCAATAAATATGCTTTTGCCCACCCATCAAAGTAAGTCTATTCTAGTTTTTACTCTTTAGTTCTCTTTGTTAACTAAATAATATTTACCTTTTATTTAGAAATCATTAGTATATGTAACCCTTTAATCAGCAACTGCTTGTATAATCACATATCTGCTATGTTAAAGTTGATTTCTGTGTTATCTGCATTGAAGAGAGAGATGAGGTTAAGATGTCGATAATATGATTATAGAGAAGTAAAGAGCTTCAAAAACAAAATCATGGAGGGAAGCCAAATTTGGAGAATAGGAAGATAAAAATAGCCATAACAAGCAAGAAAGAAAGGGAATAAAGGCTGATGAGTCAGATGGTGACACTAATAAAATGAGCCAACTGTAGTGTAACTGGGGATAGTCTCAGGAGTAATGAATCAGAAAACTCAGAGAAGACGAAAACTGAGATAAAGGTAATCAGATTTGGTGACTAGAAGATAATTGGGGATATTATTGGAGGGAGGAATGGGTGCATTGAAATAGAGATGTATAGGGAAAAAAATGGCTTCAAAATTTAAAAACTGCAACAGTAGTTGCAAGGGTGGAAAACTTCTAAAATTATAGTGCTTGGATGACATACAAGTTAAATCATTCTGCTTATGAGCTATAAGAACTTGAGCAAACTAACGAACCACTCTTCCTCAGTTTCCTCCTGAGTAAAATTAGTATATATACATATGTATATATACTTATATATATTAAGGTGGGTATTTAATATACATATAATTTGTATAAATGCATATTAAAGGATTGTAGTAAATAATAAAATAAGGTCCATCAATTGTTTGATACATAGTGGGACTACCTAGTCTATTGGCCACTTGGGATGATGGGATTTCCTATGCAGTAATTTTCTTCCCAGAAATACAAGTGAACTTTCTCCACACTGTCCCTATTCTTTCTGTCACTGAAGCTAAAAACAGCAGTCAGCTGTCTTACTAGTCATAGAGATATGTATTAGGTGAAAAATATCTGTGTATTATGTGAAGTGAAGGTAGGATCTTCTTCCATCCAGAAGACTGTGCTTGTCTCAGTCTTCTATGTATGAACTTGGGCTGGTGCATGTTTGTTTCTCAGATCAGGACTTGATGATGTATAGTTAGGATCACATTGGTTGAACACCTCACAACAGGATACCTCAGTTTGTAAACTATTGACATTTTGGGTTAGATAATTCTTTCTGGGGGAAGGGGAGGCTGCTCTGTACATTATTTAGCAGCATACCTGCCTTTACTAACTAGATATAAGTAGCAACCCCCTTTAATGTGACAATCTAAAATGTCTCCAGACATGGCCAAATGTCCCTAGAGGTAGGTATAAAATCTCTCCTCCCCCTCAGTTCAGAACCACTGCTCTGTAACCACTCAAATGCAGTGCAAAACTATTCTTTGCATGGCTTCATTTTATGGATGCTTGTATGCATGTATGTATGTATGTATGTAGCCAGTAGAAAGCATTTTGCCTTTGGTTTACTCAAAATTCTCTGTGTCTTTTTCATTGACTTGTCTGGCTAGTTACTAAGAATATCAGTCCATAGGTAGTGATGGGGATCGTAGTACCATTTTTATTTTAGTAAAGCATTCCATTAGCAAGAACAAATTAAGATTTTCAATTGTGTGAATAATCTCTTGCGTCTCAAATAACTATATTCAGTAAATAATCCCTGAGTAGCATTCCCAGAACCATTTATATTACCATCTAATGGTAGTTGCCAGAAATACAGGAAACTCTTTCTTAGGGAATCCCAGACTATGGTAGGACCAAACATATCCTACTGTGTTTAGTGATGGTGAGTATCACACTCTGTGATATTTCTATAATAGAAAGACTGAAGGTGTTGAAAGTCCTTTAACAAAATGGCAAAGGATGCCCAACAGGTTCACAAATACTTCAGCTTGTATCCAAGCATGCCCATGTCCAAGCATATCAGCTTCTCTATACCCTCCAAAAACTCTTGATATATTTTTGTAAATTTTTTTTTAACAAAACAACCTGTAATAGAAGAGGTTATTCTATTCAACTTCCTAATTCTAAATGCTTTCCTTTAGGAGCCTTGAATTTTAAAGTCTAGATTCTTACAGGGATTGGATATTAATTCTTTCAAAATAATTTAAAACCCATAAAAAACTAAAAAGAAGATTATTTTTAAAAAATCAATTTACCTTCTTCAGAACCTATTGTTCAGTGTAAGTTGAAAACCTGGCAAGTGCTGAAATGGTAGCAGGATTACTTTCTGTTCTTTAATAGTATTAGAGCAGGCAGTCATGCAATTACCCTGGCTGAAAATCCTTCTCTGACTATTCTCCTTCAAGATCAAACCCATACACCGTTCTTGGGGCTCGTAATGATGTGCACTCTATTTGCCACATTTCCATTCTCACTTCCCTTACTCACCACACTTCCTTTACTCACCACACTTCCTTTATATGTTACACTCAAGCCACCTACTCTACATGGTTCCCTGAACCTACGGTGCACCCCATGCCTCAGTGCCTTCCCAGTTTATGTCTTCCCTTTCTTCTTCATGGAACTAGCTCGATACAGATTCATGACACAATTCAAGTGTGAGTTACTCTGGAGAGTCCTCCCTTGTTTCAGTTCACCTCTGGATCCAGTGTGCTCCTACTGGGTGGCAGCCCTGAGGCTGTGTCTGGCAGACCTCCCACTGCAGGGAGCATCCTTGACTTAGAATCCAGCTGCTGTGCTCTATAATTCATAGCTGCATCTGTGCCAAGGCCACACCTCTCATAGGCCATGTCCAGTCAATGACTGAGCAAGGTAAGATGAAGGCAGACCCATCCTGGCAGACACAGGACCCTTCAGATTCTGGCTTTGCCTCAATGACTCTTGTGCCTTGTTGGACCTTCCTTGGACAACACAGAAGTCCAGGAAACTTTCACCCACTCGTCCCTTCCTCTCTTCTTCGCTCAGGGTCAGACTTGCATCATGATCTGACTGCTTCTCAAATTTCTCTGCTTTCTCCTTGTGTTCTCTCACAGGCATTCCCCTTAGGGAAATCTTTGCACATTTAATCTTGTCTTAGCATCTGCTTCTTGGAGGACCCAGAGTAACACATCCACGCCCCTGTGTATATCTCTAACTAGGCACCCATTAGGCTGTATGGCACTTGCACATTTACCAGTTGGTCTTCTGCACTAGACTGTCATCTTTTTGTCGCTGGAGATTGGGCCTTTTTTTCCCCTCTATCCTCAGGGCAATATTTAGTAAGGATTCAATATGTGTTTGTCAAATGAAAGACTAAATCACTCCCTTTACTGAACTTTCAATCCTACAGACAAATATGACTAAATTCATTTTAAAAATTGACTTACTGCAAGGCACTCTGGTTGCTATAGGATACAGAAAGTTATTAAGAGTTCTCCATTTCTCAGCTTATAATTTTAGATCTGGAGATAGAAAAATATAAATACATTATGTTCATATAAAGGCATGTGTGTGTGTGAGAGAGAGAGAGAGAGAGAGAGAGAGAGAGAGAGAGAGAAATGGTGCTCTAAGAGGTTCAAAGAAAAGAGAATTCATTGTGGGTTGGGAAAATTGCATGTTTCCTCAGGGATAGTATTTTACTTGGCAATGTACAGATTGGTAACCTAGGTGAAGAAAAGAGTATAAAATAGACAAGGAGAATGAAAAGAAAAAAATCTTGAAGATGAGAGTGCTATGGAATCTTTTGGCATGAGCATAGTGTTAATTGACAGAGTGTTTGTAGAGGGTGGTTAGACTAAGGATACCTTTAAATGCCAGGCTAAGGAGTTATTTTATAAAATCTTTCCCCTCATTTTTTGTACAGTAGCCACCCACACTGTCTTTCTTGCTGTTCCAGGAACATTAAGCATGCTTCTGCCTCATGGCCTTTTCACTTGCTTAGCCTTTAGAATCATTAACTTTCTTTTTTTCCAGTTTTTACTCAAGAGTCACTTTCTCAATATCTCCTTCCCTGGTCATTCTACCCGAGGGTTCAAACCTCTTACAACATTTTCTCTCATGCTCCATTAGCCTCATCACTAATATTCTATATATTGAACTGATTTAATATTTTTAAAATTTGTTATATCTCCATTAAAACGTAAGCTCAATGGAAATGGAATTTTGTCTCTTTTGTTCACTATTATATTTTCACTCTCTGGATTTGTAACTAGTACATACTAGGCATTCAGGGAATATTTTATGAATAATGAAAATCAAGGAATTTCTAAAGATTTCTAAATGAGGGTGGGAATATCATGTACAATATTGTGAAGCAATGGCTGAAAAAATTCCATGAAGCTAAAATTAACAGACAATTGGGGAGACTTGACATGTGAAAAAATAGTAGTTCCATTGAAAGAAATAGGGAAATATTGAAAAATAATTAGAAGGGAAAAGATAATATTGTAAAATCATATGATCACCAGCTTATCTATCTCTATTCTTATGTATACACACATTTATTTGTTAAAATTTTTTTAGTGTTGTACAAGTTTTTCCAATTAAATTTATTGTGTTTGATCTATTTGTTGAAAATCAAAGTGACAAGTGATGCAGATCAGAATATTTGAATACTTCAGGGCCTCCTGTCATTAATTTCCCAAAACTTAGTGATATTTAAAATCATCTGAAGCCTAGTAATAGCTTTTGTCAGAGCTCCATGATCTTCATAAGATATTTGGTATTATCTTAGATCTGAATTTTTAAAGATGAGAAAGATATCCGTGAAGAATATCTAAACCAAGATATCTAGTATAATATCTAAATGACAATATTTTACCAAGAATCAGGGAACTAAGGTGTACTCTCAACAAATATTTAAAGAGAAAAAGGATTTGAGTAGAAAAAATATCTGTTGCATTTTCCATTATAGACAGAAGCTAAGAGAAAAAAACAGTAAGAATCCCATTGGTATTTTTTCCAAGTTTGAGGATATTGCTGTCAAAAATATTTATAGAAATTAATGGAATTCCACAGGCTCAAGATTGTTTGGCATTACCAATGGGAAAATCAGCCAGAAAAAAAAAAGGCCTTTCTGTACTCTGAGTTTGTTATTTCCTCTATGATTCTTCTGAACCTTAATCAATACTTCAAACCTCAAACTTCAGTAGAATCTTGTCTCCTTATCTTGACTCACCATTTCTATAGATGTACATAATAACAGTTATTTTAGGGACCATTCTTTCTAAATGCTCATGCTGCTAAATTACCATGGAAATAATTTAATTCAAAGAGTGGTTTCACTTAGAAAAGACAGAGTGCTCAGCTGGCACTTACTCAAAAGCCTACTGTAGTAACTGCTTCCTTTAGTTCCCATTGTAATCCCAGGCTCCTCACATATTTTAATGGATACTGGAAGTAAAATAAATATAGGTTTATTTGATGAGTGCCTGCTTGGAATTTTCAAATGAAAAGAACAAAAAACATCCTAGTTTTCATTTCCTCATCAACTATTTCAGAAAACATACAGTGAATGAGATGGATGAACATGATTCTTTTTATTGCAAAACTGAGCCATTATTGTTTTTGGAATATTAGCTTTCCTTTCTCATAATGAGTTTTCACACTGAATTAAAGAGGAGCATTTCAATTCAATTTCATTGATTTATTTAGGAGGTGATTTTTGTAGTCCCAGAAAATTGCACTCTTATATTCTGACTCCCCCAATCTTTTTTTTTTTTTTTTAAGGATCAAGTATTCTGAGAAAAAAGTTTTGCTTTATATGCCTAACTAAGCCTCCTCCAAGAAACCTTCAGAGTCATTTTCCTTTTATCAGTACTTAAAGAACCAAGCACAGAAACAAGTTCTGCAAATCTTCAGCCCTTAATATACCAGGTTATAGGGAAAAAAAAAACCAGACTCGCATGTCTGTGCTCAAACGTATAGACAAGTGTGCTCACTAAGAGCAAGTCACCCCATCTAAGGACAATTTTCAGTCATTCTATTATCTTATATCATTTTGAATCCCAGGCAACAGCCTTAATTATATATATATTGTTTCAGTAATGAGAAAGGAGATTTGAGAAGAGAACAGATAAAATGCTTCTTCTCAGAGATATCATCAGCCCCGGTTGCTAAGAGACATTCAGTTTTTCTTAAACTACCAAATTAAGTGAAGTCTTGGCCAGTTATAATCTTTACAACTAAAACAATTTAAAATAAAAACACAATTCTGACACATAAATGAAAAGTTTCCCAATGGATCAAACAGGACTAGACATAAAAATAAATTTGCCATTGTTAGACATGAATAATTATGACATTAAATTTTGTTTTTAATTTTTGCCTGATTTCTCTTCCCATATCTATTATCTAATAATCCTAACCTTTACTGAGTGCTTCCTTGTGCCAGCATATATGCTAAGGACTTAATGTACAAAATTTTACTTGATATACAAAATTACCTAGTGAAGTAGGTACTATTATGATTGTCACTTTACAGTTTAATTTTTGCCTAAAATCACACAGTTATTACAGAGGGACGCTTTAATTCAAAGGGAGCAGTCTATTTCCAGAATTCAAACTCTTAATTACTTCATTATATTGATCAGCCTTGTGAAGATATACAGAATTTTATAGTAACTTTATTTGAGGGTGATAAAATGATATAATTATTAAATAAAAGTTATTAAATTGCAAGAGAGCTGCTAAATAATAGATATTATTTTACCTTTGTATTATGCATTTTAAATTAAATTATGTCTTTTCCTTTAAAAAATTAAAACATTGCAATGATGAAAAAGCCTTCTTTGACCATGCTTCCCTGAACACATTTAGGGTAAACAGTTTATCTGGTCAAAGGTCTTGTTAGTAGGAATTCTGGAGACACCTGTGAAATTTAGGAATGTACCCACACTGAATTGTCCTAGCTTGGTTCTTTCTTGGTTTTATTGTGTCTCCTGTCTTGCTGTATACATTGTGTACAAGGGCACACCATCAAGTACTCTTGACCAATGTGAGGTGGTCTCTGGTAAATATCTAGGCTAGACTAAGTACAGGGCTACTTTTACTTTACCTGGCTTGGAGGCAGAGATTTATACTTCTGAAGGTCTGGAGTTACTCTAAGTCATTCAAACATTATCATTTGCAATTGTGTACTTGCTGGTGAGGTGTTGCAACAAGCAATTATCCTGACTATGCTAATGTCATAAGTTATAAAATTTACTAATATCCTACTATATAGCTGATATGTGCTTTCCAAACACACAGGAAAAGATGACATTTATCATCATTAAATCTAAGAAGTTTTTATCAGAAGAAACTGACAAAAGTCAAGTATCAAGAATGTGTAAATAATTC
This sequence comes from Neophocaena asiaeorientalis asiaeorientalis, assembly GCF_003031525.2. Lineage (NCBI taxonomy): Eukaryota > Metazoa > Chordata > Mammalia > Artiodactyla > Phocoenidae > Neophocaena > Neophocaena asiaeorientalis. The sequence goes on along the minus strand of NW_020174057.1, from coordinate 5,951,051 downwards.
TCACAAATAAATAAGCTTCAAGAAAGTGGCATTCATTAATCAAAATGCAATAAAATTAGAAACAAACCTCAAAAAATAGAATTAATTTATGTAATTGATAATTTAAAAAAATCTAGATAACTCTTTGGTTACTAAAAAAATGATGTTTTGATAATTTAATTATAATGAAAGAAATATTTCTTAAAAAGTCTGCAGGTTGTAGTCAAAGAGTTAATCAGACAGAAATACAGAATTCTAAATATAATTATTAAAATAATTGAAAAAAACTATATTTTGACATAAATAACTGGAGCAATACAATAAAAGTGTTAGCACATGTGAGATTATCAGTGAAAAACATAAAGTTGAAATCAGAAATTAAGACAAAATAAAGTTGATTGATAAATTTAAAAGGTATAACTTTAAAATTGATAAATTTCAACTTCTTTGAAAAGACCAGAAAATACATATGTTCATCTCAATAAAAGCAGAAAAAGTCAGCATCCATTTATTAAATAAATAAATAAAACTCTTAGAAACTGAACAGCTCACTTCTAAATAATCCATGGGTCAAAGAAGAAGACTCATGGGTAATTAAAAAACAATACATTAAATTGAAGCAAAATTTAAAAGGAAATACATCATAACAAAGTTTGTGTGACACAGTTAAAACTACTTAGAAGGAAATTTATAGAACTAAATGCATACACTAGAAAAAAGGGAAGTCTCAAATCAGTAATCTCAACTCCCACTGCAAAAACCTAGAAAAAGAAGCTCAAAATAAACCCTCCCAAGGAAAAGGAAGAAAATAATAAATATAAGAGTTGAAAACAATGGAGTCAAAAAGAGATATACAAAGTAAAAATCACTAAAACAAATAGCTTGTTCTTTGAAACAATTAATAAAATTGACAAACTTTTATCAACATCGATAGAGAACAATAGAGGACACAAATTACTAATATCAGTAATAAAACAGCGAATATCTATACACACTGCAGACATCACAAGAATAATCAGGAGTTATTATAAACTCAACACATATAAATTTAACAACATAGAGGAAATGGACCAAAGCAACACAACTCATTGAACTGAAATGAATAATTTGAATACCATAATAATTAAGGTCATTGAATTTATAATTTATGAACTCAAAAACAAAAGGGAAAATATCCAGGTTCAGATGATTTCAGTGCAGAATTCCACTAAAGGTTTAAAACATAATTAACACCAGTTTTATGTAAACTCTTGTAGAAAATCTATTGGGAGAAATCCTTCCCAATTCATTCTGTGAAGCAGGTATTACCCTCATACCAAAACTAGCACTAAAGCAAATAAATTACAGACCAATATTTCTCATGAATATATACACAAAAAATCTTTAAGAAAATAGCAAATAGAATTCAGCAATATATAAAAAGACTTATACATCATGACCAAGCGGGGTTTATTCCAGTGACACAAACATAGCTGGCTCAATATTTGAAAATTAATCAATACAACCTACTGTATTAACAGACCAAAAAAGAAAAATTACACAATTGCAACACTTAATGCAGAAAAAGTATTTGATAAAATTTAACACCCATTCATGATAAAAACTCTCAGAGGCTTCCGTGGTGGCGCAGTGGTTGAGTGTCCGCCTGCTAATGCAGGGGACATGGGTTCGTGCTCCGGTCCGGGAAGATCCCACATGCCATGAAGCGGCTGGGCCTGTGAGCCATGGCTGCTGAGGCTGCGTGTCCGGAGCCTGTGCTCCGCAACAGGAGAGGCCACAATAGTGAGAGGCCCACGTACAGCAAAAAAAAAAACCCAAAATCTCTCAGAAAAAAATAGAAATAGTAGATAACCTCCATTCTTGATAAAAAAAAAAACATTTACAAAAAGTCTACAGGTAACACCATATTTAGTAGTAAAAGACTAAATTCTTTCCCTTTTAGATCAGGAACAAAACAAGGATGCCCACTCTCACCACTCTTATTCAACATAACTCTGGAATTTCTGGCCAGTGCAATCAGGCAAGAAAAGGAAATAAAAGCTACGAAGATAGAAAAGAAGAAATAAAGTTCTCCCTATTTGCAGGAGACAGTAATTCACAGAGAAAATCCCAAAGCATCTACAAAAATGTACTTAGAATTAGTAAATGAATTTAACAAGGTCACAGGATAAAAGGTAAACATACAAAAATCAGTTGTATCTATAAACTAGCCATAAACACAGGGAACTCAAATTTATTTAATTAATTTATTTATGACTGCGTTGGGTCTTCATTGCTGTGTGCATGGGCTTTCTCTAGTTGTGGGGAGCACTGGCTACTCTTCATTGCAGTGTGTGGTCTTCTCACTGTCGTGATTTCTCTTGTTGCAGAGCACAGTTTCTCTAGGTGTGTGGGCTCAGTAGTTGTGGCTTGTGGGCTCTAGAGCATAGGCTCAGTAGTTGTGGCAAACGGGCTTAGTTGCTCTGCAGCATGTGGGATCTTCCCGGACCAGGGCTTGAACCCGTGTCCCCTGTATTGGCAGGTGGATTCTTAACCATTGCACCACCAGGGAAGTCCAGAAACCCCAGTTTAAAATGCAATGCCATTTACAACCACTGGAAGATGAGAGAGAGTGAGAGAGAGGAAGGGAGAGGGAGAGGGAAAGAAAGAGGAAAAGGAAGAGGGAGAGGAAGGAGGAAAGGAAGGATGGGAGGAAGGAAGGGGGAAAAAGACTTAGATGTAAGTCTAACAAAATATATATAGTGCATTGATGCAGAAAACTATATAATAGATGAAAAAATCAAATAAGACCTAAAAAAATAGTCATATTGTGTTCGTGGAAGATTTAACATAGTAAAGATCTCAATTATCCCCCAATTAATACACAGGTTTAACATGATTCCTATCGCAATCCAGGAAGTTTTTCTTTCTTTTTTTTTGTGGACAAAGAAAAGATTATTATCAACTTTATATGGAAAGGCAAAGCAATTCTGAAAATGAATAAAGTTCAAGGAATCAGCCTACTGATTTCAAGGCCCATTTGTTATATAGCTATAGTATCAAATTATTAGCATGGGGATAGAAACATAAATCAATAGAAAAGGATATAGAAGCAGAAATATACCACACAAATGAGCCTAACTTATTATTGAAGGCAAACGTGCTAAAGCAATACAGTGAAGGAAGGATAGTCCTTTCATAAATCTTGTGGATCAGTTAGACATCCATAGGCAAAAATGGGCCAAAACTTAAGTCTCACACTTTATAAAATGATTACCTCAAAAGGGATCACACCCTTAAATATAAAATGTAAAACTATAAAGCTTTTAGAAAAAATCAGAAGAGAAAGTCGTTGGGATCTAGGGCTAGGAAAGTATGCTTGGCTCTCAGACAACACCAGCAGCACAATCCACAATAGGAAAAATTGATAATTTAAACTTAATCAAAATTAAAAATTTTTGTTCTATGAAAGATCCTGTTAGTAGTATAAAAAAAGACAAGCTACAAAGTGAGATAAAATATTTGCAAACCACATATCAAACAACACCTAGTATCTAGAATATGTAAAATCTCTCAAAACTCAGCAGTCAATTTTTTTTTTAAATCTCACTAGGAAATGTACAAAAGACATGAAGAAACATTTTACCAAAGAGAATATACAGATTTCATATACAGATAAGAGAATATACAGATAAGCACATAAAAATATATTCAACATTATTAGCTATTAGAAAAATGCACATTAAAACTGTAGTAAGGTATCACTACACAGTTACTACAATAACTAGAAGGAAAAGAACACAGCGACAACACCAGATGTTAGCCAGGATGTGTAGAAACCAGGTCACTCATACATTGCTGGATATACAGGATTTACCATGGGATGTAAATGCCAGAGGTACTCTAGAAAACACTTAGGCAGCTTCTTAAAAAGCTAAACATGCAACCACCATGTGACCCAGGAATTGTACTCCTAGGCATTTATCCCAGAGAACTGAAAACTTACATTCACACAAAAACCTGTACACAAATATTTATAGCAGCTTTATACATGATAGCCACAAACAATACAACCCAGATGTCCTTCAACAAGTAAAAATACCCATAACCATGTGACAACCTGGATTAACCTTGAAAGGATTATGCTGAGTGGAAAAAGTCAATCCCAAAAGATTACATAGTGTTTTATTATATTTATATTATGTTATTGACATAACAAATATAGAAATTGAAGATAGATTAGTGATTGCCAGGGATTTGGGGGGAGGGAAGTGGGTGTGGCCATAAAAGGGCAGTATGAGGGATCCTTGTAGTGATGGGAATTTCTGTATCATAACTATACAAATATCAATATCCTAGTTGTGATATTGGACTATAATTTTTTAAGATGCTACCACGTAAGGAGACTAGATAAGTGTATACAGGATTTCTCTGTAAAATTTCTTAGATCTGTGTGCAAATCTACAATTATATCAAAATTAAAAGTGTAATAAAATATAAAGATATAATCCTCTCAAAATTATTAGTGACATTGAGCACTAAGATTAATCAATGTGTCTTAGAATAATATGGTTATAAAACTCAATGAAACATAAATCTTTATAAAAGCAGAGCAATACCATGAAATAATTGATAATGTAATAATAATTCTATAAACATAAGATTCTAGAATTATTAACAGAGCATTAATTGTAGTAAGGATGGTGATGGAGGAGGACAGAATGCTCTGAATTCCTTATCTCAGGTAAGACTCAGTAGAAGATTCTCCCTCCCATAATTCTAAGAATAAAATTTCAGAAAGTAAATATAATATTGAAAATCTTAACAGTATTCGCTGGTTGAATGAAAAATAAGACATATGCATATTAAATACCGAGTAATATAAAATTAGATAAAGTGAACCATATAGAAAAAGGTGTAAACATTGTAAATGAGAATAAAATAAAAAACAAAAATCATAATAACTGTTAAATGATATTTATTCTGTTCTAAATGCTTTACATATAATAATTCATTTAAATCTCACAATATCTGTATGATGTAGGTGTTGTTACTCACCTCATTTTACAAATGGTAAAATGTACAGTTTCATTTACTTACCTGAGATCATACACTAGTAAGTGTTGTAGATAGGATTCAAATCTAGACAGTTCATATTTTGATACAGCCTCCCTCTCTATTATAGAACAAGATGATGGACATTAACTTAAACACTTTATGCTGATTATAATAAAAATGCTAATAATAAGCTTTTCCAATTAAACTAAAGCCTCTTAGCTATAATTACAAAGCATAACTAAACAAAATCATAGGAAGAACAAAAATTATAAATATAAAACAGCATGCAAAATGATTTAAGGCAAATGTAAACAAAATGGTCAGACAATGATTACAATAGTTATACTAAGCAAAATGTAGTCAAGGCAAAAAATAAAGATGATTGTGAATAATATTTTATAATAATAAACAGTAAAAATCACAACAGGGAAATAATTGCCAGAGACTTTTCCAATGTAAAGAACATGTCTTTGAATCATATAAACCATAATTAGTGGAAATACAAGAACTGAACAAAAAAATTGTAAAGCTGGAAGATATTGCATCATATAAATAGGCAAAAATAAATAATGGTATAAACCACTGCTTTCCTACGTTTTAATTCAGAAAGATCCCAATATTCTGTTGCTCTCGAGGAAAATGTCATAGTTGAGCTGATGCAAACATCTGTTCTCCTTAAAAAAATTACATTTTAGTAAAATAATGGGAATTTTGGTTACACACTTCAGTTTTAATGACTGTAAATCAGTCTCTCCAACTTAAATCTACCATGGAAAGTAGTTAAACAACATTTATGAATCTGCACAGGGAAGTACAAGTACAAGTAGCTAAGGTACTAATGGTCTCACCATTATGCTATTGTGTGACCAGCCAGTTACTCCTCACTGCCTGCTTCTCAACTTCTGTAGAGCATATTTAATTAAAAGCTTCTAGGAGTTGTAAGGAAGACTTATCCCAATAGAGAATTTCAGAATAAATTTTTTACCTTTATTTCCTTATTTATCATAGGATATTCAATCAGTTCCTTTACTGTTAGGCTTTGTTTTGTTTTCAGACTTCAACATCTATAAATAGTGCTGTATTGATTAACCCTGAACACACATTGTTTTATATTTTTCCAATATCTTTAGTATGACATTCTTTCAAATTTCTGGAATTTGCTGGGTTTTATTAGAAATTTAGAATACATTTCAAAGGTATTTAAGATAACCTGTTTAAGATAACCTGTTTTTGTTTGTTGTAACATTTCCTCTTAAATGTTATACTTCTTTTTCTTGATGGCCTGGATAAAAAGGAATTGAGTCCAAATAAGTAGATTGACGATAGTTAGGTAGATAGATAGATAGATGGATAAATAGGTTCATTATTCCACTCAAGAGCCTGTGGAAGGCAAAAATAACAATATGAACTGTCACCTATGGAAGAGGTCATCAGCTACTTATAAAAACCGATTTATGGGCTTCCCTGGTGGTGCAGTGGTTGAGAGTCCGCCTGCCGATGCAGGCGACACAGGTTCGTGCCCCGGTCTGGGAAGATCCCACATGCCGTGGAGTGGCTGGGCCCGTGAGCCATGGCCACTGAGCTTGCGCATCCGGAGCCTGTGCTCCGCAACGGGAGAGGCCACAACAGTGAGAGGCCCGCGTACCAAAAAAAACAAAACAAAACAAAAAACATTTATTCTTCTTACAGGACATAAAATTAAACCGTATTTTCCAGCCCTCCTTGCAGGAAGATAAGACCTCTTGCCTGAGTGATGTTTAATGAGATAAGTAAAAGTATTATGTGCTATTTCCAGGACTGGGCCATAAAATCCTTTCAAGTGTGATCACCATGTTTAATCTCCACTTCAGTGGTTCTCAAATCTGGTCCCCAGATGAGCAACAGTATCACCGAGACATTGTTGGAAATGCAGATTCTTGGACTTCACCCCAGATCTGTGGAATCAGAAACTCTCAGGGTAGACTGAGTGATTTTGTTTTAACATACCCTCTGAATGATCCTGATAAACACTAGTTTGAGAATCATGGCTCTCTCATGGGCTGAATGCAGAGGACTATGGGGACCCTAAAGGAAGGCAGATCCACAATATGGAAGGTACCTATTTCTGAATAGTATACAGAAGACCTTGCTCTAATCAGGAACATCTTTATCTGTCTTCAATCTTGGCAAGAGATATTGTATGACTTCTAACAAAAACACTTGTAACAACAGGAATATATTAGTAATCAAAGGTCCTCAGCCTTTTGTTAACATGCCTAATCTCTTATTGTCTGTCAACAGTGTTCCTTTTTGATATCACAGTATAGTTATAGATGGGGAACAGCCATCTTAAGTAAAAGAACAAAAATGGCTAAATCTCTGAAGATTAGTTGACATGACAGACAGAGCAACATAGGGTCTTAGTGATCCAACTATTTTTTCATTTGCTAATTTTCTTTTTCTTGTTTTGAAAGTTATTTCTGTGTAAATGGAAAGCTTCTCCTAGCTACTATATATTGGTCACTCCAGGCAGATGATGTAATGTCCCTGCTATTGGTAGGGAGATGTAATGATGTCAGCTTTCCATCAGACTGAGTAGCAGGCTGTTGCCATTTTTAACATTGATTGACATTACAAGGATGCCTGATGATATAAACCAAAAATAATAATGATAACAATTATTAGGGAGCAATACAACTCTGTTCTTTATTTTTTGCTAAAATATACTTTGGACCAAACCCCGGGTATATTTCTCTGGGTATAAATACCAATTTATGCTATGAAAAGTGAGATAGACATGCCATCAAAGAATTTACAAAGGCAAATACCAAACTTTGTTAGGTGTGTGCAAACTTATATATTCCCTCTTGCACGTGGTTATTTTTTACTTGACTATCTCAAAAATATTGGTATTGTAGGTACAATTTCTTTTTTAATAAAAGGCTTTCATCTGTCATTGAGTCAGAAAGTTCTGTACAGGACTGATTATCATGGATATTTAAGTATTGGATTCAAATTATTTTTGGTTCAATAATTACCTTCTTCTGGGGACATTTGGTAGAACATGTCATTCGTATAGTTAATGGCCATTTCATACAATCCGGTGAATTTAGTCGTGTTTTTCATGATGATGTACTAATCACTTTTAATCAGTGACTCAGGAATATACTGTCTTATTATGTGCTAAGTATAGTGAGACACACTACCTCTCACTTAAAAGTAATTATCGTTAATCTTCTATTCAAATCAGAAGGGGAAAGGCCATTGCCATAGAGTTGAGAACATTTAAAATAAAAATGAACAACTGAACTATATTAAACAAAGAACTGTTGAATGTTCATTGTAGGGTGTATTGTTTGGCTTGGTTGCCAGGAAATAAACTCTTGAGAAGTAATACATTACAATTAGCTTGTTAATCCAAGGAGCTCTAATATGCTCTGCTATGATTTATATAATTACATTAATTAAAGCCAAATTTATGTAGAACTAACTGCACTAAATACCCAATATCATTATTTTAAAGAAGTCTCCTGAAATATCTGCATTCCTCACAACTGAAGACAAACATTTCTATAGTGGAATTTGAACCTGCTATGTGTTTGATAATTGTCAAAGACAAAATTAGAACAAGACTGTTAAGATAAGAAAGGCTAAAGACCTTCCCTCTAAGCACCACCTGCTTTGAAATAGAAAAAAAATCTGTATATTTTTCTAAGGCCAGCTTGAGAAAATAGTACTCCAGGGTCGTGTTTGCAAGGAAATTCTAAATTTTCTTTTCAGACATCTACAAGCAAAATGAACAAAGTGGTCTTCTTAACTTGGATGAGATAAAACTCAGTAGGGTATATATGTCCATCCCACTCTCTCACTTCTTTCCAGCTTACCCTTCCCCCTCCCACCCCCGTGTCCTCAAGTCTATCCTCTACATCTGTATCTTTATTCCTGTCCTGCCCCTAGGTTCTTCAGAACCATTTTTTTTTTTTAGATTCCATATATATATGTTAGTATATGGTATTTGTTTTTCTCTTTCTGACTTCCTTCACTCTGTGTGACAGTAAAATAGATAGCTAGTGGGAAGCAGCCGCATAGCACAGGGAGATCAGCTCGGTGTTTGGTGACCACCTAGAGGGGTGGGATAGGGAGGGTGGAAGACACAAGAGGGAGGGGATATGGGGATATATGTATAGGTATAGCTGATTCACTTTGTTATACAGCAGAAACTAACACAACAATGTAAAACAATTATACTCCAATAAAGATGTTTGAAAAAAAAAAACGGATATGGGATAAAAAAAAAAACTCAGTAGGAAGATCTTTGTACTTTTGAAACTTACTACATTTGCCTAGTATCCATTCTAGGTAAACTTTCTTCACAACATTGAATTTGTTTTTTGTACTCAGTGTTTTCTAGATGTCTTGTGCATCTTAAAAATTATTATAAAGTGCTTCGATATTTCACTAATGAAAAACCAAAATCCTTCAGCACCTAAAGAGCTTGCTTTCTTTCTTATATTAGGATCTGGTATTTGGCTTAAGTCTCTCTAAATTCTGTGTAAATCTGGATGGGAATCATTAAATCATAAAACAATTCTTGAAGGCATATTGCAAGATGATTGTCTATGATGGTACATTGCATCAAAAAATAAAACACAAGACAACTGTCAACCCATCAATTGTTTTTTTGTTTTGTTTTTTGCTAAATGCTTTGCATTTCATGGAGACATGTTATTAAGAATTATTCATTAAACAAAATTAAAAGTTGATAAAATTTGAGGCAGAAAGCTGGTGTTCTCTGTTTTATTAGTAGGATTCAAAACACGTAATACACTGAAATGGCGAAATTGCTAACTGAAATAAATTCAACAGAAAACAATGAAGGAAGCAACAGAAGGAGGGAAAAAACCCTAAAACTATACGGAAGAAAAGCCTCAGGAGTAATTAAGTAAAAGAAACACAAGTAGTTCATTAGTAGACAATAATTTTGGAAAAATTTTTCTCATTTGTAGACTATTGAGAACCTCCTTTAATTTATGTCATGCATTTCGCTTTGTGCACATCTTTTCATTCCAATAGTGTAAGTAGCTTTTTAGTACAACAGATATTTTTTTTTAAATTACAATCCCTTATATTTTTATAGCAGGTTACCCAGTTCTTTCATATGCTTAACTTCATCCAATCCCCATATAGCCATGACTGAAAAAATGATGAACTTTTATTGAAATGTTTGTTATTATTGTTTTTAAATTAATATTCAGTTTTCATTCTGACTGATGACTGTTTTTATCTCCCTAAACACTCAGATCCTACCAATAACAAATACAAAATGACTGATAAGAATAGGAAATTTTTCCTAGCTTCTTGTTCTAATCTTACATTTCTAACTTAGTATATCCATGTATATATAGCTAAGAAATGTCATTATATCTTCTTTAATTAGAAAATTTCAGAATATGCCTTCCTTAGTTTTCGTTAAAACACTGATAAATTATTTATATATTTAGCAGGTAACAAGCACATTATTTTTCTGTTTGTTAATTACCTCATCACATTTTTTCTTTCTCTTTTCTTTTTTTTTGCATTTCAGTTCTTATGGTTCTGAACTCTTTGAGTCAGACTTGGATTAATTTAGATGAACAGACAAAGGGTATAGGAAGATTGTAGTATGCAATACACTTCCCTTGCTAATCTGATAATATTTTAGATCTCTGTGAAAAGATTTGTGTTAATGCACAAGCAGTCAACTCCTTTTTACATTTCTCATCAACATTTCTCCCTTATAGACATGAGTAGAACATCATCATAAGGATCAGTTCTTTCTCCTGTTTTAGGTATTAAGAAATAAAACTATTTCTGTTCACAGATGATATGTATGTCTATGTAGAAAATCCCAAAGGATCTACAAAAAACTCCCAGGATTAATAAGTAAATGTAGCAAGGTTACAGGATACAAGTTCAATATATAAAAGTCAATTATATTCCTGTATACCTAAATAACTACATTCCTGTATGCCAACGGAGGGCAGTGGCATAAATGTGAGAAAATGCATATTACTCTGTAATTTCTTTTTACTTCATGAAGTATGCCTCGCATAAAAAATTATGGAGACTAATGTGATAAACGCTGGTGTAACCCCTCAATTCAGCTCAAGATAAAGTATATTACAGATTCAGCTGAATTTCAAGGTGTACTCCTCCTATATTAACCTGTCTCAGAGTTTATCACTATTTTAAATTTAGAGTGTGCCATTCCCACATTTTTAAAAATAATTGTACACGTTTCTTCACAAATAACTCTTTGTGTTATTTTACCTGTTACAAAACATATATAAATAATATAATTTATCCTTTTGAAAATAAATTTTTTTTAATTCACTATTATGTTGATGAGTTTTACTGATATTTATACAGGTGGATTTTGTTCACTTATTTTAATCAGTCTATAGTATTTATTTGTATAAGTACACTACAAGTTGTGTACCTATTCTAGAAATGACCTTTAAGTTTGTTTCCAATTTTTCACTATTGTAAATAGTGCTGCAGCAAACAGTCTTTCACATATCTCATTTGTACATAGGTAAGAGTTTCTCTAGAGCAGTGCTTCTCAAAGTGTGGGCCCTGGACCAGCAGCATCAGTAACACCTGGGAACTTTTTAGAAATGGAAATTCTTGGAGCTAACCCCAGCCTTACTGAACTAGAAACACAGGTGGTAGAGACAACAATCTGTGTTTTAGTAAGCCCTCGAATTGATTCCGATGCAGGCTAAAGTTTGCTGACTCCTGCTTGAGAGAATATATCTAGGTATGAAGTTACTTCATCAAGCATGTGTACTTACTCATTTTATTAAATATATATTCTGTAGTTCTTATTGATATTACACATTTACACTCTAACCAGTTATATATGAGAGCCTCTTTTGCTCCATATCATCTCTAACACTAGTGTTTTCATATTATAAAAATTACCACTTTTTTTTTTTTTCGGTATGTGGGCCTCTCACTGTTGTGGCCTCTCCCGTTGCGGAGCACAAGCTCCGGATGCGCAGGCTCAGCGGCCATGGCTCACGGGCCCAGCCGCTCTGCGGCATGTGGGATCTTCCCGGACCGGGGCACGAACCCGTGTCCCCTGCATCGGCAGGTGGACTCTCAACCACTGCGCCACCAGGGAAGCCCTAAAAATTACCACTTTGATGTGTGTGTGAAATGGCATTCCTTTTAATGTACATATCCCTGGTTATAAGTAAAATAGAGCATTCTCTTATGTATTTGTCATACATGTGTGTCACATATTAGTCTTTTGATGCTTTCTCTTATGTGAATAATTAGCTCATATTATTTGTCATATATTTTAAAAACTAGGGTTTTTGTGTTTTTCTAATTGATTTGTAAAGATCTCGTATAATTTAGATACTAATGTGTATTCAGTTATTTGTGTTATACTTTTCTTAGTGTGCTGTCTTTTGTCTTTGTTGGTGATTTTCTTTGTTGGTGGTTCTCTTTTCTCATATTTTGCTATTACATTTGGTCTCTTATTCTTCATTATATTACACACATTTCTTTAAGCTAAAACATACAGATCTAGCGCACTTTATGGGTACAGCTATGTTAAAATTTATTGAACCATTTCCTTATTGATAGATGTATCAGTCAAGATCCCAGCTGGAAGTAGATGGCACACACTCAAGATGAAGATAATTTAATAAAGGGGCTATTTTTAAAGGTGTTAGGAAAAAAAAATAAGGTGCTAGTAGCAACAGGGAGCTAGAAACACCAGGGAACCACTGACATCAGAGAGCTTGAATGGACAAGAAAAGGGAGCAGATATTAGAATTCAGAGAAATAGCAGGAGGAAGAGTGATTCTTGACAGGAATCACTGGACCTGTGGCCTTTGGTCAAGGGAACTAACCAATCCATGGCAATCTAGTGGGGAATGAATCTGTGAATAAATATTCTGGGTTTATGCTCCTCTTTTCCTTCCCCTCACTATCTAAACCCAACTAGAAACTTCTCTCAGAATGCAAGGGAATTCCTGATGCAATTTGTACACATCAGCCTCCCAGGTCAACGAGCAAGTAAAAAGATTGGTGAAAGGCACTGGTGTTCAAATGACCACCAGTCTTTAATTTCTATTCTTCGTTATACAAACAACGGTGCAATGTGCATTCTTGTTCATTTATACAATGTATTGGTACTCTTATATTGCATGATTGATCCCCAAATTTAGGATTGTGAGGTCAAAATATATTATTTTTCTCTGTGTCTAAAGACGTAATGCCAAGTTTCTTCCCCAAAACACAGGAATTCATACCCCATAAGCAATGTATGAGAATGTTCTAAATCTTTGTGATATTTCAAATTTTACTAATCTAAATAAAGACTATAGGCACCTCATTTTTAAAATTTATACATACATAGTTTATTGGCTATTCACATTTCTTCTGTATTTACTATTTCTCCTCTGTAAAGATTCTGCCTAGATACTGTTTTCAGTATTTTTTTTATTGCTGAGATACACATTTTAAAGTAATAACTAGAATTATGACTTGTAACATTATAGCAGAACATATAAGATTTTTAGAAATTTCACGTAATGTCTGAAACATTTATATCAACATATTTCCATACAAACAACCCAAAGAAAGTTTAGTATTAGTTGTTTTTTGTTTGTTTGTTTGTTTGTTTATACTGCAGGTTCTTATTAGTCATCAATTTTATACACATCAGTGTATACATGTCAATCCCAATCGCCCAATTCAGCACACCAGCATCCCCACCCCACCGTGGTTTTCCCCCCTTGGTGTCCATACGTTTGTTCTCTACATCTGTATTTCAATTTCTGCCCTGCAAACCAGTTCATTTGTCCCATTTTTCTAGGTTCCATATATATGCGTTAATATACGATATTTGTTTTTCTCTTTCTGACTTACTTCACACTGTATGACAGTCTCTAGCTCCATCCACGTCTCAACAAATGACTCAGTTTTGTTCCTTTTTATGGCTGAGTAATATTCCATTGTATATATGTGCCACATCTTCTTCATCCATTCATCTGTCAATGGGCATTTAGGTTGCTTCCATGACCTGGCTATTGTAAATAGTGCTGCAATGAACATTGGGGTGCATGTGACTTTTTGAATTATGGTTTTCTCTGGGTATATGCCCAGTAGTGGGATTGCTGGATCATATGGTAATTCTATTTTTAGTTTTTTAAGGGACCTGCATACTGTTCTCCATAGTGGCTCTATCAATTTACATTCCCACCCACAGTGCAAGAGCGTTCCCTTTTCTCCACACTCTCTCCAGCATTTGTTGTTTGTAGATTTTCTGATGATGCCCATTCTAACTGGTGTGAGGTGATTCCTCATTGAAGTTTTGATTTCCATTTCTCTAATAATTTGTGATGTTGAGCAGCTTTTCATGTGCTTCTTGGCCATCTGTATGTCTTCTTTGGAGAAATGTCTATTTAGGTCTTCTGCCCATTTTTGGATTGGGTTGTTTGTTTCTTTAATATTGAGCTGCATGAGCTGTGTATATATTTTGGAGATTAATCTTTTGTCCGTTGATTCATTTGCAAATATTTTCTCCCATTCTGAGGGTTGTCTTTTCATCTTGTTTATGGTTTCCTTTGCTGTGCAAAAGCTTTGAAGTTTCATTAGGTCCCATTTGTTTATTTTTGGTTTTATTTCCATTACTCTAGGAGGTGGATCAAAAAAGATCTTGCTGTGGTTTATGTCAAAGAGTGTTCTTCCTATGTTTTCCTCTAAGAGTTTTGTAGTGTCTGGTCTTACATTTAGGTCTCGAATCCATTTTGAGTTTATCTTTGTGTACGGTGTTAGGGAGTGTTCTACTTTCATTCTTTTACATGAAGCTGTCCAGTTTTCCCAGCACCACTTATTGAAGAGACTGTCTTTTCTCCATTGTATATCTTTGTCTCCTTTGTCATAGATTAGTTGACCTTAGGTGCGTGGGTTTATCTCTGGGCTTTCTCTCTTGTTCCATCGATCTATGTTTCTTTTTTTGTGCCAGTACCATATTGTCTTGATTACTGTAGCTTTGTAGTATAGTCTGAAGTCAGGGAGTCTGATTCCTCCTGCTCCGTTTTTTTCCCTCGAGACTGCTTTGGCTATTCGGGGTCTTTTGTGTCTCACTGTTTTCATTTTTACATTGGATTTTTTTCTTATAATTTGGTGGATGTGTAGTGTATTATTGATAGTAACACAGTTTGATTGCCTTAAGAGGTGCATATATATCTCCTAGTTTATTGTTTTGCTTTATTTATGGTGATGAATGTGTGCAAGTGCAATACTGAGAAAGAATATTTACTATGAATATTTTAGGTGATTTTTTTATCACTTGGACTTCAGTTATATATACACTTCAGTGGTTTAGTCCAACTCTGGCCTACATTACTGAGCACAATAAAGCTTTGTAATATTAATGAATGACACCAATTCAAACTTCATTAGTAGTGTAGTCTTATGCCAAGAAAAATAATGTTGGGCTCTTCTTGAAATGAATAACTGACATGATAAAGAAACTCACAGAAATTTTCATGTATGTCAAGAGGAAAGCATTATTAGTATACATTTTTTTTGCATTCTGAGGGCATGAATACCAGAGTAATTTGTTCTATAAATTAGACTTCAAACTAATTCTTTCAAAATGCAATTAACAATTGACAGCTTAATATGGAACTATGAAGAAATTTTATATTATTTGTGGTATATTTCTTGTTTCATTGTCTTACCTGTAATTTTCACTGGTGTCAACAGGAGCTATTAGTTTATTGATGTGGAAAGAGACTTAAATGTCTTCACTCACTAAGTTCTCCAGATCTTGAAATTGTCATTAATTTACTGAATGTATTAATATTTTCCCCTCTCCAAAGCATTGAGTCAGTTTATAACAAAGTATAACAATAAGGTTAGTTTAAATAGAAATTATGCTAAAAATCAGAGGTAGTGCATAGATGTGAATATATTTTGTTATAGCTAACACACTCCTCTGTATGTTTGCTTTTGAGATTCCTGATAACCAGGGCAAACCAGAAAATACAATTAATGTAAGGCACTTAGCATATGCTTTGGAAAGACAAGGATTTTCCTGTGAGATAATTCTAAATAACTATGAGATGGACTTTTTCTAGCCAGATTGAACATTTAGCACTGGCCCAAAAAACTATTTCCATTTTCATTTTATGCCTCAATAAAACTGTGGAAATATTTAAAAATCCCAAAGCCCGTCTTTTATTTATCTAACAAACGTTAGGATGCCATTGGTTTTTTTTTCCTGAGTTCCTATTAAGCTAGGTCAGTAATACTGAGAAGGAGACAAGATTAGGTAATGTCAGAAATGCATTATGCTTATATAGTTGTTGAGAAGATAGCAGAAGTAGAACAAAGTACAAAACAATAATGATTTAATGCTGTAAATAAATTTTCAAGTAAAATGTATTTGTCTTAATGAAAGTATGTTGCAGTATTATGCTCTTTATTTGAGTCATTTTTCAGCTTTTTAGACAATTTCAATGTCTGCATTTATAAAGAGATATTTGGAAGTTCTAATTGGTATTTCTTAACAGACAGCCCAATAAGCATACAGGAAAGCATTAAAAGATCACAGAAGAATGAGTTTAATGTTGAGTTAAATTACATGGCAAGAGGTGAAATGAAAATAAAAAGACAAACACATATGGATGAGGTGGGAAGATTAAGCATTAGTCAGAGTAAAGGTGTTTATAAGCCAAAAACAGAACAGGAACAGAATATTTGTAAATAGTAGCAACCTATTCACACTGTATTTTTAGGTGGCATTGTCTTTGATCATTATTTTCATAATACTCCTTAGAATAACTAAAGAAAGCAATGAATAATAAAGGGTGATATTATCTTAGTTATTATGTGTCAAACACTTTTCTTGGTGATTTACATGCAGTTACCACACAATCTTCAAAAATCCCTATGAACTGGGTGCTATTATTATACTAATTTCATAGAAAAAGAAATTTAGGATCAGAGAGATTAAACCACTTGTTCAAGATTGCACAGATAGTAAGTGGTAGAGCATGAATTTGAACTAAGTGTACCTGATTCCAGAGCCTGGGCAGTTACTCACAATGCTATATAGGTTTTGCAAGCAACTTTTCCTGGCCAGAGACTGTACTCCACATTTCAATCATATTATCTTATTTAATGCTCACAACGCTGGCAATTGCACATTTCTCTCAATTTTATAGAAGAGAAAATTGAATATGGGTCCTTTCTTTCATGACATAAATCATGCTAGATAAGCTATAAACCCCACTTATATCATAGAATAACTATGGAATATATGTCCATTGTTCTATGCTCACATGGAGATAACAAAATGAAGCAAGATGTGAGAGGGACTTTACTTGCTATTTCTAATTTGGACTAAATGACTAAATAGGGAAAGTTGACCCAAGCCAAATAAGTTCTTCTTCCTTTGAGCTCCCATAGCAATTCTCTATATATTACAAATATAGCAATTAAACAGAATTGCAGTGGTTTATTTATGAGTCTGGTATCATGTAAAAAAAATAATGGGAAGTACCATACTTTTTCCAGTTGTAAATTCCAGAATACGGTAAAATGCCTTGTATGTATCAGATTCTCTGTAGTGTTGCCTATATACATTCAGCTCAATAAATTAATGAATGACAACCTCTGGGGTAAATATATTGTTGAGAAGCAAAATAAGAGAAAGAAACTGACATTCTCCATGATGTCCCTATTGGATATGTAAGGTTTTTATACTATATTATCAAAAACTAGGACTGGATAAGCTGACGAGACTCTTAGTGGGTAAACTTAATGCAAGCTTTAGTGTTTACAAAGTGTTCCAGTAAGATCAAGAAACAACCTGGGTACATTTTAGGCAATAGAAATTAAAGCAAATTTTAGATAGGAGTTCCCAAGATGGCAGAGTAGAACGACCCTGAGTTTACCTCCTCTCAAGATCACACCAAAATTACAAATACTTACAGAACAACTGTTGATGAAAAAGACTGGAGCCTACCAGAAAAGATCTTCTACAACTAATGATATAAAGAAAGAACCACAATGAGATGGGTAGGAAGGGGGTCACTATATATTCAAGACCCATATGCCCAGGTGGATGACCCACAAATGGGAGAGTAATTACAATTGCAGAGGTTCTTCCCAAGAAATGAGGGGTCTGAGCTCCACATGGGACTCCCCACCTGGGGGCCCTGCACCGGGAATATGAGATCCCAGAACATTTGGCTTTGAAGGCCAGTGGAGCTTACTTTTGGGAGTTGCAGAAGGCTGGGAGAAAAAGGGGCCCCACTTTTAAAGGATACACACAAAATCTCACATGCTCTTGGACCATGGGAAGAAGCAGTAATTTGAAAGGAGCCTGGATCAGAGCTACTGGCTGATCTTGGAGAGTCTCTCGGAGAGGCAGAAGGCAACTGGAGCTCAATCTGGGGACATAATACTGGCAGCAACCATTTTGAGAAACTCAGTCTACTGCGTGAACACTGGTGCTGGAAAATGCCATTTTGGAGTCCTCCTTCTAGCTTATTAGCCTCAGGACCCAGCTCTGCCCCCACCCACCAGCCTGTAAGAACCAGTACTGGAATGCCTCAGGCCAAACCACTAACTGGGCAGGGATACAGCTCCACCTACCAGCAGACAGGCTGCCTTAAGAATCCCTGAGCTCACAGCTGCCCCTGGACACAGTCTGGTCCACCAGGGGGCCCAGGACTTGGCCCTACACACCAGTGTATGGGTACTGAACTTGGAACTCCCAAGGCCCTGCAGCCAGAGACCCTGGGACCCAGCTCTGTCCATCAGCAAGCCTACTCTAGCCTTGAGACCAGCTTTGACCCACTGGCCAGCAGACAGCAGCCCCAGGACAACTGTAGCCATGGCAGGACCCAGTCCACCCACCAGTAGTCCAGCACCAGCCCTATGACTGGCTTGGCCAGCCCCACCCACCAAAAGTCGAATGCCAGCTCTGGGACCCCTGGGCCCTGCAGCCAGACCCCAGGACCAGGCTTTGCCCACCAGTGGGCCAGCATTAGCCTTATGACCTGGCTTGACCCACTGGTTAGTGGGCATCAACCTCAGTATCTGCTGGACCCTGACTTCACACCAGTGAGCCAGAAGTAGCCCTGGGACACCACCCCCCCACAGGGTTCCACAGCCACTCACCTTATGACCTGCCCCACCAACCAGCAGCCAGCAGCCTCCACACAAGGCAGAACCTCACAACAAACTGGACCACGGATGAGTCATGCCTACCAGACTGCCCACAGTAATCAGCCTGCCACAACAGAAGGACCCACACAGCCCACATTGGGGCACTACTAGAGCACTGGGGGCACCACTAAAGCATATAGTTCTGGTGACCAGAGCGGAGTATGCTGCTGGGATGCACAGTATGTCTCCTACAAAAGGCCACTTCTCCAAGGGTGGGAAATGAAACCTACCTACCAGATACATAGAAATAAAAACAACAAGTTAGGCAAAATGTAGAAACACAGGAACATATTCCAAAGGAATAAGATAAAATTCCAGAAGAAGAACTAAGTGAAGTGGAGATAAGCAATCTACCCAAGAAAGTGTTCAAGGTAATGATAATAAAGATGATCAAAGAACTTGGGAAAAAAATAAATGAACAGAGTGAGAAGTTTTCAACAAAGAGTTAAAAAATATAAAGAATAACCAAACAGAGATGAATACAATAATGGAAATAAAAAATACACCAGAAGAAATCAATAGTAGACTAAATAATACAGAGGAATGTATAAGGGAGCTGGAAGAGTAGTGGAAATCACTGAAGCTGAACATAAAAAAGGAAAAAGGAATAAAAAGAAATGAGGACAGTTTAAGAGACCTCTGGGACAACATCAACCATACTAACATTTGCCTTTTAAAAGTCCCAGAAGGAAAAGAGAGAGAGAAAGGGACAGAGAACATATTTGAAGACATAATCATTGAAAACTTCCCTAACTTGGGAAAGGAAACAGACATCTAAGTCCAGGAGGTGCAGAGAGATCCAAACACGATCAACCCAAAGAAGACCACACAAGACACATTGTAATTAAAATGTCAAAAATTAAAGATACAGAGAGAATATTAAAAGCAGCAAAGGAAAAGCAACAAGTTACATGCAAGGAAACTCCCATAAGTCTATCAGCTGACTTTTCAGCAGAAACTCTGCAGGCCAAAAGGAAGTGGCATGATATATTTAAAGTGACAAAAGGGAATAACCTACAACCAAGAGTGCTCTACCTGGCAAGGCTCTCATTCAGATTTGATAGAGAAATCAAAAGCTTTACAGATAAGCAAAAGCTAAAAGAGTTCAGCACCATCAAACCAGCTTTACAAGAAAAGTTAAAAGGACTTCTCTAAGGAAAAAAGAAAAGGCCACAACTGGAAACATGAAATTTATGAAAGGAAAAATCTTATTAGTAAAGGCAAATATACAGTAAAGGTGATAAATCAACCACAGACAATGCTAGTAAATTAAAGATGTTAGAGATGGAAGATATACCGTGTTCATGGATTGGAAGAATTAATATTGTAAAAATGACCATACTACCCAAAGCACTCTACAGATTCAATTCAATCCCTATCAAAATACCAATGGCATTTTTCACAGAACTAGAACAAATAATTTTAAAATTTGTATGGAAACACCCCGAATAGCCAAAACAGTCGTCAGAAAGAAGAGCAGAGCTGGAGGTATCACAAAAAGACAGCCTACTGAATTAGAGAAAATATTTGTAAATGATATGACCAATAAGGGGTTTATATCCAAACTATATAAACAGTTCGTACAACTCAATATACATATATAAAAAAAGAGTAAAAAAATGGGCAGGGGGCTTCCCTGGTGGCGCAGTGGTTGAGAGTCCGCCTGCCGATGCAGGGGACGTGGGTTCGTGCCCCGGTCTGGGAAGATCCCACTTGCCGCGAAGCGGCTGGGCCTGTGAGCCATGGCAACTGAGCCTGCGCGTCCGGGGCCTGTGCTCCGCAACGGGAGAGGCCACAACAGTGTGAGGCCCGCGTACCGCAAAAAAAAAAAAAAATTGGGCAGGACCTGAGCAGACATTTTTCCAAAGAAGACATAGAGATGGCCAACAAGCACATGAAAAGATTCTCAACATCATTAATCATCAGAGAAATGCAAATCGAAACTACAGTAACGTATCAGTTCACACCTGTCAGAATTGCTATTATCAAAAAGATCACAAATAACGAAAATCAGAAAGATGTGGATAAAAAGAACCCTTGCACACTGTTGGAAGGACTGTAAATTGGTGCAACCACTGTGGAAAACTGTGGAGGTTCCCTAAGAAACTAAAAATAGAGCTAAAATATGATCCAGCAATTCCACTCCTGGGTATATATCCAAAGAAAATGAAAACACTAATTTGAAAAGATACATAAACCCCAATATTCCTAGCAGCATTATTTGCAATAGCCAAGATATGGAAGCAACCTACTTGTCCATCATCAGATGAATGGGTAAATAAGATGTGGCATATATATATATATATATATATATATATATATATATATATATATATCAAAGAATGAAATTTTTCCATTTGCAACAACATGGATGGGCCTGGAGGGTCTTATGCTTAGTGAAAAAAGTCAGACAAAGACAAATACTGTACTGTATGGTATCACTTATATGTGGAATCTAAACAATAAAACAAACAGGTGAATATAACAAAAAAGAAGCAGACTCACAGATATAGAGAACAAACTAGTGGTTACAAGTGGGAAGAGGGGAGGGAGTGGGTAAGATAAGGGTAAGGAATTAACAGGTACAAACTACTATGTATAAAATACATTAGCTACAAGGATATATTGTACATCATAGGAAATATAGCCAATATTTTACAACTATAAATAGAGTATAATCTATAAAAATTTTGACAACCAATATTTTACAACTATAAACAGAGTATAATCTATAAAAATTTTGAATCATTATGTTGTGCACCTGAAACTAATATAAGTCAACTATACCTCAATAAAAATAAATAAAGTGTTGTCTCAGAATGAAGGAACTATAAATAAGGGAAAGCGGAGAAAGGGTGCAATTCTCATGATTAAAACAAAGAAATCTGGTTAGCAGACATTTGGTCCGGTTCAATACTTCCAGGTTCTTTTAGCATGAACCAAATATATTATGGACATTTTGGGTAAGACCAACTGTCCTGCAAGGAGAAACAGTCTGCTAACCAGATGGAAGAGGCATTCAGGAAAAATAATGTCCAAATGAATGCATACCAAATGAGATGATATTGTTTAGTACAATTACTGTGTGGAAATGGATTTGAAATGATCTCATATATAGGATATAAAGGAAGAATTAGATAGAGAGTTATAGCTAATGTGGTTTATAATATAATTTCTGAATGATTATTTTGTTCATTCATTCATTCAATAAACATTTAATTGAAGGACTACTTTGTCCCAGATACTATTCAAAATGTGAGGGATATAACAGTGGACAAAATAGCAAAAAAAGAGAATGTCTCATGGTTTTAATTCTAGCAGGGAGAGATGCACAATAAAAACATGTGTAAGGAAAATATTGGTATGTTAGGTCATGATGGATGATATGGAGAGAAATAAAGTAGAAGAAGTAGATAGGGAGTATTGGAAAGGTGATTCTAATATAAATAAGATGTTTAGGAAAGGCTTCAGAGAGGACACTTGTGAACAAACCTGAATAAAAAAGAGAAAGCTAGCTGTACAGATATTTGGGAAGACTTACCAGGTAAAAGTTTAGTAAGTGCAAAAGTCCTGAAACAGAAGTTTGGTATCTTTGAGGACAGGAAAGGAGTCTGGGCTGACTGAGGTGGAAAGAACTTGGAAAAGATAAGGGGGAGATGAAGCTATCAGAAAAATGAAAGACAAATCCTGTAAAAGCCTGGGAAAAATTGGATAAGAGGCAGGCTTGTTATCCATTCTCTCCTTTTATCAGGGAGCACCGGTGGGGAATAAAAAAGATGAACCAATCAAATATGATTGTAAACCTGCCAATAACAAACTTTCTGGCAAAGAAACTATCTGTATTTGCTGACGGGACAGTCTTTGTTTATGGAATCCTTCAGCAGGATATAACTGGTCTACTTAAGATTGCATATGATAAATTCGGAATTGATGGGTTTATAGGACAGAGGTCTGGGGAAAATGTCATAAACTTGAGAATAAAGGAGATATTTCATTACCAAAAACATAAGCCTTTGAGTAAATATTATATTATAGCTACTTATAGTACTTACAGATTTCGTACGTTAATCTGTACCAGATCAAATCCTGATGCAGGGCATTGTATCCTAAACCACCCACTCTTTTCTTTGCCTGTCCCTCATGATTACTTTTATCCTTGAAATTATTAGTAAAGCTTGGTACTAAGAACTTTTATTCACATGAGTCTGATTTGGCAATTATCTAAGGACCTTATAGCAGACTACTACTCTTTCTCTGAATGAGATGTGATCACTGGACAGTTTTAAACAATGGCATAATATAATATAACTTGAATTTTAAAATGAATAATAGATTGATTGCCGAGGAGCAAATACAGAAGCAGGAAAAGAATATTGCAGGTGAGAGCCCATAGTGGTTTGGATCAGACTTATAGCAGCGTAGATGGTAAGGAGTGGTTGGTTTTTGGATACTATGACATCAAGAATGACAACACTCAAATTATAGCTCCTTAGGAGAAGTCTGTAGGAACTGTTATTAGGTGATTCCAGAGAAGCACACAGATGTAATGGCTAGGTAGTTAAATCATTAAGGTATGGATGACAATAGATGATGTCGCTAAAGATAGCTAATTTAAAATATAAGTAAATTCTAAAGCTCTGCATTGGCAAAGCTCAAATAGCATAATTGAGCAGCAGATATGAAGGTAAATTCTGATTCTACGATAGGTTCGCTTTCTCTTTGCCCACTTTCTTTATGTGTGTGTGGAGGGATGGCATAAGGCAGGTTGGTACATGTGAGCTTAAAATTAGAAGAAGCAGAACTATATTTAAGTGAAGGGAATTTCTTTTTATTGCTGAATATGCCATTGTATGGATATACCATAATTTGATTATCCATTCATCTGTTGATAGACATTTATGATACTTTCAATTTTTAACATTATAAATAAAGCTACTATTAACATTCATGTACAAGGTTTTTCTGTGTGTGTGTGTGTGTAGACATATAGGATTTATATCCCTTTTCAAAATAAGTGTTCTAATCTATGACTCCTTTTCGGTATTTTTTTCACTTAAGGTAGACTTTCATTGTTTGTAGCTGTTTTAGATCAATCTTAGGCTAAGTCTCCTTTTCTCTCTTCTATGCTTTTTTTCCCTAAGCTGCACTGCCTCTCCATGTGGGAGAGGGTTTCATGCATAATTTGAAAATTCGGTGTTCTCTTTCTCTTAGTTATGCTGTGGGTGTGGGCTTTGCTTCATTTCTTCTTCTTCCTCATGTTTTTAAGGAGTTGTTGGAAGATTTGAATTAAATGGTCAGTATTACTTTGGCTACCATCAAGATGTAAAGAGGAAGAGTGTGACAGGCAAAATAATGCTCCCTCAAAGATACCAGGTCCACATAGAGGAGAAGGTGATGTGAAAATAAAGCCAAAAGAAATTTCAGGATGTTGGCCTGGAAGACTGGAGTCCAGGGAATGTCACAATCCAAGGAATGCCACCAGCCACCAGAAGCTGGAAGAGTAAGGAATAGATTCTTCCCTTAGAGCCTCTGGAGGGACTGTGTTCCTGCTGATACTTTGATTTTGACCCAGTTATACTGATATGGGATATCTGGCCTCCAGAACTGTGAAAGAATGAATGCATTTCTGTTGTTTTAAGCCACCCAGGTGCAGTAATTTGATACAGCAGCCACAGGAAACTAATACAGATTTTTTTCTTTAACTTTACTGTGGGTTGAAGATAGTAAAGTCTAACTATAAAGCAAAAAAGAAAGACTTAAAACATAACATCAGATACAGCTCCACTAAATGGCCAGTAGATGTGTCCATTCACAGGGCAGTTATTATCGGCAATTTTTCTCTTTAGTCTATATGTTGAAATTATGTTTCCAGGACCCTGTTCTACCCAACAATAGAAGATCAACATGTATTTGAAGGATGTAAAATGGGTCTGTGCTCTTCTGGTATAGTCTCTAACTTCTATTCCTGCAGTTCAACATTACCTCATTGATTACTCACATTATCAAACTGCACCCCCCAGAAAAAACAAGTTTGCATGATAGTAATCTCTTCAAAGAGATACCATTTTACCAGTGAAGTGAGCTATTAACATCATCATGTAGAATGATGGATTTACTAATCTGAAAAAGCCATACTTGGATTATTTTACTGACCCAGGTCTTCTTCAAGTAATGAGTAATGGGGTGGTATTATTATTATTATTATTATTTTGGGTTACGCGGGCCTCTCACTGTTGTGGCCTCTCCCGTTGCGGAGCACAGGCTCCGGACGCGCAGGCTCAGCAGCCATGGCTCATGGGCCCAGCCACTCCGCGGCATGTGGGATCTTCCCGGACCAGGGCACGAACCCGTGTCCCCTGCATCGGCAGGCGGACTCTCAACCACTGTGCCACCAGGGAAGCCCAGGTGGTATATTTTTAGGCTTAATAAATCAGCCTCCACGAGGATAAAATAAAGAGTCTATTTCAAAGACAAATTTTAGTTCCCACTCTTAGAACTAATAAGAGATCAGGAATGTTCTAGTCTAGCTCCACAAAAATCACAAAAACATAATGAAACATAATGAAAGCAAACAAATTGTAGCTAACATGCAAGCAATTGATCGGTAGTTCCAAATTACTTTAAAAATATGGGAAAATGTAATCATCTAGTATTTAAAAATAATTTCCCTGTAGATAGTGTTTTAAGTTTATCCTTTGATTATCCTGAAAACTCTCCAAAGGATACAGGACTGTTCATAGGACAGTAATTTCATAGATGGAAAAAAAAATGAAGCTCAGAGTAGTTTGGCCTGAGATCACAGAGTGGTGTAGCTCCCTTAATATTTACATGTCTAATGTTCTTTGCACTTATAACATCTTTTTGTGACAGGTCAAATTTAGCCATACTAACACTATGAACTCACTTGAGAAGAGAGGAAATAATTCTAAAACAATTTAAAATTAGTATCTGTGCATTGACTAATGTATTAAAATTATCAATCATTTTTAAATTGGACTAAAACTACCATTTTTGGAAAATCTACAGCTTTCAAATTTTAACATAGCTTCTGAATATTTGATCCTATAAAAAATTATTCAATGTGAACTCATTTTTTTTTAAATTAATTAATTAATTAATTTATGGCTGTGTTGGGTCTTGTTTGCTGTGCGTGGGCTTTCTCTAGTTGTGGCGAGCGGGGGCTACTCTTCTACTCTTTGTTGCAGTGTGCGGGCTTCTCATTGCAGTGGCTTCTCTTGTTGAGGAGCATGGGCTGTAGGCACGAGGACTTCAGTAGTTGTGGCTTGCCGGCTCTAGAGCGCAGGCTCAGTAGTTGGGGCTCACGGGCTTAGTTGCTGTGCAGCATGTAGTATTTTCCCTGACCAGGGCTTGAACCCCTGTCCCCTGCATTAGCAGGTGGATTCTTAACAACTGCGCCACCAGGGAAGCCCGTGAACTCATTTTAATAAGAGTTCAAGTGTGTCTAATCATGACAATTAGTGGAAGTAGTATTTTCTTTATTAATATTATAAAGCAATATATTTTATGAAATTGATTTTTTCTAGGTCTAATGGCTTTGCTATAAACTAAGCATTCACTTTTTTTCATCTTTTCTCACAAAATGAATTAAATTCAAAATATAGGCTTATAAAATGGACACTAAGATTTGGTAACCGTAGAGAATCTGCAGAAAACTTTTCTGTTTCTTCTTTGCTTAGGAAACCCACAAAACCGATATGAGCACTATCTACTCTGTGATTTACATTCATACTGCAGTGCAATGACTTTAACTGTTAATTGAAGTTTCTCTTCCTGAGCTATAGAATAGTAGACTGGAAAGATGTCTTTTGCCAATTGTATTGTGTAATGCAGAGTTGCTCTTGAATGCAATAGTACACGTTTTACTACTTGGCGTTTCTCCTATTTTTTTCTTTAGCATTTCTAAACAAATAAGAAAGAATATCATAGCAGCTATTGTATGCATAAATGGGATATATGTTCTGAATATTCTTGATGCCAACAATGGAAAGGTTTATTTATTCATTTAGTTTCATTTTTGTGTGGTCTGGCATGAAATCAAATGAATCTATATCTTCACTGAATATGAGAATATTCATCCACTTATTTATTCAATAATTCACTTATTTCCAATATTTTATTCAATTACCAGTTAGTGATTGCCTACAAGTACCAAGCAGCCTTCAAAGTGCTAGAAATATAAATGAACAATTTACAGCCCCAATTCTCAGGAGACTGAGTTTATTAGGCAGTTAAGGGGACCTAATTCTATCACATAGAGTGCCATGTCAGAGGCATGTTTTGTTTGATAAAAGGGCGCTGAGGAGAAGCTTCCAACTTAACCTGAGTGTTTCAGGAAAAGTCTCTGAGAAGTAGTGTTTGACAATTCCTTAATGGTATTGATTTTGACATCAACACCACCTGAGGCTTATTTTATAGGCAATCTCATTTCATGAAATTCTTCCGTAAACAAAGAGCTGATATCCTTTGAATGCTCTTTCCGGAGGATATTTTTCTTGTCCTATGTTCATGCTTTAGGATGATATGTGAGAAACGAGAATTGAGAGGTGGAATTACTAACAGAATGAATACCTGTCTACCTGTGTTCCCAGATGGGCTTAACAGATGAAGACAGGGGAGGGCCCCATGTAAGTGACTATACAGTTCAAGCATTTTTTTTAAATTATAAGGTAAATATGTTTATATATACGGTCAATGGAAAAGGTAGCTCAGTAATGACAGTGTTCATCATAAAATATCATCATATTTAAACCCCCAAAGCACTGCCAAATAATTGATTTTAGAAACTGAAATCTAACACTTGAATTAATCATTATAATTTGGAAAGTTCATACCAATTATTGTCCTTGGCTTTTAGGTAAAAATAGATAATTTTCAGTACTCTGTATAGATCTTTTTATTTGTCCTTGGTTACAGTGTTTTGGTGCCCTCAATGACCATTCTATACATGCATTTTCCAGCACCTTGTTCAGTATCTTTGTTTGTTTCTTCTAGAGAAGATAGAGGAAATTGGGTATGAACTATCTCACCTTTCTGCTATACATGCATACAGACATTGATGCTGGAGCTCCCTACTTCCTTTCCTCTAGTCTCTGATAATAATGTTTCCTTCATGTCCTATTCAAGTTAACCCACCACCAATTTGGATGTTGATTCCACTCCTCTCCTACTCCTGAGACTTTGCTATGTCAGTTATCTCTTCCTCCTGCAGAATCTTTAAGCTCCCTTTTTTCTCTTCTGACTTTTTCCCTTTGGCACTTGAACCACCTTTTTCATCCTAACAAAAATCAACAATAAAAATCACTTAACCCTAAATAAATACCTCTGGCTAAGATCCAGGTATTTTTCTTTTTTCATTACATGATCAGAAATCTTGTCTACTTTTGCAGTCTCTGTTTCCTCACTTCTCGTCATGCTTAACGCCCCCCCTCCACCCGCGGTATGGCTAAAGTCCCTGTTGATTGTCATATTGCCAAACTCCATATTATGAAAATGAAGCTCTCTCTTGTATTTGGCAACCTTGATCATTCTCTCCATTAACTGTATTTTCTGTCCTTGAAACTTTACTTACTTTGTTTCCAAGACAACTTTGTATTAACCATAAACACTGCTGTAGTAGCCTCTCAACTCTTCTCTAATTTTTAAGGCCCATACATGTCATTTCCTGAGGTACAGGAGTAATCTAACTGAAATGCAAAGCTTACCAAATCACTCCTCTGATTAAATCAATCAGAGACTTCCCATCACCTAAAGAGTAAAATTCTTATACCTTAAAAGGTAAAAGTCAAGTCCCTCTAGATTTTACTTTGACTCTCTCTCCAGCTTCAGCTCCTTGTTTTTCTTATATTTCTGACTCCTAACTTTTGGTGCTCCAAGAATTTCATCCTTTATTTCCTATTTTCCTTAGTCAACCACTTTCCTGAATGACCTTATCTACTCTTACAATTTTTACCTTTTTGATAATCACTTCATAATTATTTAAAATTCACCATGTCAAACTGAAATGATCCTTTTCCATCTAAATATGTTCATTGTGGTTCATTTTTTCATTTATGTAAGTTATGTAGGTTAATTACTGTTATTAAAAACAAACAACTAATTAAATATAATAAAGTTCAATACAGATCAGTAGTGAAGCTTTGCTTCTTAGGGTAATTCAGGGATGCAGTCTCCTTCTATCAAGTGCTGGGGTCTTGGAATACTTTCTCAGAAACCTATGCATCCAAAAGAGTGAGAGAAATAACAGCAAGATTACAAAAGGTTTGGATGAGCCAGGACCAGAAGTAGCAAATAGCAATTCTAGCTATAGTCCACTGGTCAGTACCAAGGCATAAGGTACTGCAGTAAGGGCTGGAAAATGTAGTCTGTCCATAAGCCTAGGAGGAAAAGTAAAGCGGTATGCTGAACACACAGCATCTTCTCTGCCATAATGGCTGCCTGCCAAATTTTTTTTTTTTCCTCCTTTACTTCTTGAATAAATTTCAAGTCTGCTACCACCTCTATCTTTAACCCAACTAAACCCATTCTCATGGGTCTGACCTCATCATTTCTCAAAAGAACTACTGCAGTAGCCTTCAAACTGCCTTCTGGTTGAACCCTTCCTATGTATCATCTACACAGCTACAGGAATAATCAAGTAAAATGAAAATTTTACCTATAAAACTCCCCTGATTAAATCCCCTTAGTGACTTCCCATTATGTACAGAGTAGAAATATCATAGAATAGAAAAATAAGGTCCTCCTGACTTGGAATCTGCCTATTTCACCAGCTTCAACTCTGGATACTCATTGACTTTTACTTTACACTTGGCCAAGACTGAAACATTTCTTGTACGCTGAGCGCTCTATTTAGTGTCTTTGCTCATTCTACTTTCTAATCTGGAACACCTTTCACCTCCCTACTCCATAATCCCTCAGGATTAATTAGCTGCCTCTCATCAAAACCTGCATAATCCTGGTACTTTATCAATCAGTAATGTACTTGATTATACACAACCATCTGTGCATTAAACTATGAGATACTTGAGAACAGGGGCTGTGTCTGACTTTTCATTCCCAGATCTAGCAGATACTTGGCTAATAGTAATCATCTATAAGTATGTCTCAAATGAACAAACTGCTTGCGTTGAAGTAAGAGAGACTTACCTTGAAACTCAGTTCCTTTTCCTGTATCCCTTGAACCCTACTTATGTCTTGCCATTCACTTGCATAAGACTAGTTCCAGACCTTCCCTAGGCTGCTGACTGGAGTTTGGTTTTGTATGACCAGATGATACAAGATAATAATTATCACTCTATTAAATTCCCCACTCTTGTACCCTGCTCATATGATTGGATATCCTGGCACTACATAAACATATGACACTTGGGCAATATGTTATAAGCTGAGGGAAGCCCATCAACCTATTTGGAATTGGTCCCTCAAACCAAATCACTTCTTTTAGCCCATAATTATCTTGAACAATAGATTCCTGCTTGTAACCCCAGCAACCACTCTGCTCATTCAAGTAACAAATGATGTCTCACAACCAAGGCTGTTTCATATTCCAACGATAGACACTTAAAAGATGTGCATTTCTATTACACAGTGGGATCAAGAGTGTAACTATGATAATAGTGCAAAGCAATACAAAGCAATTCAATTGGAGAAACAGAAGAATGTGGGCAGCAATCTAAGTGGAATTTCCTTTTCTTCTCTGAATTCTAAAATCATTGGCACCAATTGTGAATTGTATTTTACAAAGACAAAACTGAGTGGAAAGTGCTCTCCACTCAATCTTCCTCCATTAAGTTTTAGTCTCATTTCAAAATGGTAGTGCCAGGGCTGCTTCCTCCAGTACCTTGATTGATAGCTTTCAAATTATGATTCAGGGCCAAGTACATTAGTAGTACTTGTACCTCATAACTAGTACATCATTTTTCATTAATTAATGCCATTGAATTAACTTGAATTATTGGAAAAAAGGAACACAAGTACATGACTTAAAATGTCCATATGTTTAAGTAAATACTGTTTAGAGGTTAAGTATCTAGAATTCTTGAATTTGAAGTAAATTTGATACCTTTTCTGATATGTAAAGAATGGATAGAAATTATTAAAATATCTAAATTTAGGAATATTTTGGGAAAATATTATTTACTTCGTGATTCACTTTTAAAGGAATGTTTATACAGTTCAGTTGAGGTATTTTTCATAATAGACAACAAAATAAAACAAAAGAATGTATATATATGTACATACATATATATAATATATATGATATTATACAGATATTTGATATATATTATACCTATACTACTTCATATATGTCTTTGGAGACTTGAAAAATATTTTTTCTTAATCCTATTTGATTATTTAAGAATACATATGGATATAATTATACTTTTCTTTTTCAAGTTATGAATTTAATAATTCAATATTTGTTAAGATATAATAAATAACTCTACACTGGGGCAAACAAATAGTATGTGCTTCATATCAAAGACCAACAAATCCATTTACCAGGCTATGCATCACACTTTGGTCAGTTCTGCCACAGATTCTAACATTGGCCATTAATCTTCTGTCAATTATTTTTATAAACACCGTCTCTTCCGGGATTTATAAACAAATCATTTAAAACCAAAATAACCCAAGATTCATTAATTCTGTCTTGTACATTATAAACTACCAAAGGTAAATAATCATTCTTGAATTAACTCAGAAAAATAGAATATAAGAAAAAACATACTGTTTGATTCTACAGGAAAAGATCTTGCTTAATGATAACTCCGAGTATTAGGAAATAATTTGTCAATGTCAGTGTTTTTAAATCCCAAATTCCCCTAAGAATTTAGAAAGTGTTCCATCATGTTTATTTTTGTACCCTCTAAACACACACAACTCCCCCCACACACACACAAACACACCCTAAATTATTCAAGGCAGTTAGTCAGAACTCAGAAGACATATACTCATGCAAATCGTTCTAGACTGCCCAACACAAGATCATTTTATCCATACAATAACTAAACAAGAATTAGTTGAGAACCATAGAGCCACTTTGAGCTCTGTGAGTTCTTGGGAAATGGAAGGAAGATGGAAGCAGTGCTGAACCTCCAGAAATTTTATCCTGAAGAGGAGGGAAAGAGGATGGGGAGGCCCCAGAGTGTCTGGTTGCTTCCATAACAAAGGGAAGGAGTAGTTTCAAAAAAAGGAAGCATCAGAAAACTGTGAACATTGTTATTATTTTTACAGACATTAAATACTTACTTATAAGGCTTCATAAAATTCTTCAGAGTATAGTCCAGGTGTCATCTCCTCTGTAAAAGGGCCCTAAATCTTCCAACCTGAGTATGAATTGACATTGATCTCCTGTGTATTTCTATAACAATAATATTTTAGGAACATGCTGCTTTAGAACACTTATCACTTCACTGAATTAAAATTCTGTGAAATCTGTCTTCAGAGATTCTGGGATCCTTGAGAGTAGGAACTGTGCTTTTTTCACCCTTGTATCACCTTTACTGGTGCCACCACCACTATTCCAGTTTGTAGCACCATGACTGGCATTCAATAAAACAGACACTAAATGAATGACTGAGACACAATCAGAGGACGTTAAACGCATGTCAGGCTGAGTAATTTAATCATGGACTGTGAATAATGGGAAGCCAAAAAAGCAGGTGTCACAAATTCAGATTCCTAGTAGGTTCCCAAGAAGGTGACAAAAGTGTTACAAATTTTAAAAAAGAAAAGAAATTTTTTTCTAGTATTAAAAAGTGCTACAAGATAAACTATAAGGTTGATGACAAACCCCAATCAATAGTTGGTCCCAGTATCAGGGACACAAGAGGGAATAATGTGTACTGTGGGAATGCATTCCCTGGATCAAGAATATGTCTCTCTCATTTCCAACCTATTGTGGCAACAAGGAAATCTGGGTTCAGTATTGCTAGATGTACCAATTTATAAGAAAAGCCAGAAATTAAGTGTTTATATTTACTATTATATGACATATCACAGTATTAACATGTTGGCTTTTTTTTTTTTTTAAAGATAAAGTGTGAGCCAAACCAAACACACTCTGTGAATGTGAAACAGAGACCACCAGAGTTTTAATGCCCTCTAAGTGCTCTTTGCAGGATTGACAAATCTCCAAAAGTATTTTAGGAAGTTTAGTTACATGTCAGGCTGTCTCAGCAGTCCAGGCTAACACATAAGCATATTCAAATCTGGTTCCCAAGGTGGTGAGTCCAGAAGCATGGTGGCAATAGCTTATATAAAATAATTTTATAATCTTCCACTTTGTTTCCTGTATTTGACTCTCCTGAGTGAGCACAACAATGGCACAGCCAAATCAGTTTAGATACTAGGATCTCTACATTTCACATGTTATTGTCCCTTCCTTTTTTCTTTTATTTCTGGTATTGAATTACTATTTCCTACTACATTTCCCATAATTCTTCAGCACGTTCATTCTACCCAGCCAGCTCTTTTTTTTCAAACTTCCTAGATTCTGACAAGCCACAGAAATACCTGATTTCAAAGAGATGCTTGCATTCTATACTGATACCATCTAGGAGTGTAAATGCCTAATGTCACACTGCTGAGAAAGGTAAGAAAAATCATTACAGGTCTTTATATCTTCTAATCTTTTAACATTTTTTTTGAAGAGACAGAAATGTTTTATTTTTCAACCAGTATCTTAGTTACTTATTTTTGTTACATCTGTGCAAATCAAAATGCAATAAAATTTTTGAACGATAGAGCTGGAATGTGGACTCAAAATGTGACCCAATAAGATTGCAAGGACTATTTAAAGAAGTCTTCCATAAATCTGACAATGACTCTGACTCCAACAGCGTGGATTTGAATATAAAATTTGCACAAATAAATGAACTACTAAGAAAACAATTAAGCTGCTATCCTGTCTGATTGATATGCCATTATAACAATGCAAGGACAAATTCATTTAAGTTAGGCTAGAGGCTTAATTAATTTTTTCACAACTATCATCAGAAACACATATTAAGTTTCTACTCTCAAATCATTTCATGATATGATTTTTTTCTCAGATTTTGCAAATAGGGAGTCAACATTTAAGACAAAAATAAACCCCAGAATATACAAAGAAAATTTGAATTGGCTAAAGCAAAATTTAGTTACTCTGGTGGTAATAGGATTTTTTTTTTTTTTAACTAAATGTGAGTGTAATCTGATAAGCCTATTTTCCAACTAGTGGATATCATGGTTCTGTATTAAATGTATGCAGTTGAAGAATATGTTTGATTGTTTACTGCCCGGGATTTATATAAAACTGGTATATTACAATATGCCATGTGTGTGGTTAACCCAGTTGCAAATCATTAAACCATTATGTAGTAATTAGCAGTGTTATAAAAAGAATGAGATATACGCATCATTTATTTTCAATACAGCTTTGCATAATTGGAATAATATGCAATTTGATCTATTAAGATACTAATTAAATTCAAAACACTTAATATGTACCAGAATGTAGTGCTCTGAAATTGCATAATTGTCCATTGTGTGGTCATTTTCTTCACTATCCCTTTCTCCAAAGCATGTGAGAGTAATCCATAAATTACATTCAGGGAAAAGGTAATATTAAGAAACAATGAGAACCACAAAGAAGTCTTGGTCGAAAGTGTTATACTTCTCCACGCAAGTAGAAAAATCTAATTTGTTTTATACCTCCATTCTAAGCCCCTATTCTGTGCCTTTGAAGATGTGTATACTTAATAAAATGGCCCCAAAAAGAAAAAAGGGGAGCATTTTAAGTGCATAAGTAATTGAAAATTTTAAATAAAGTATTTCTGAAAAACCAAGAGGTGGTTTTTCTCCAACTTCTAATTAAGGAGTCTGTCTTTATGAAGATTCACATCCTGGCAAGATATCAAAGTCATATATTCTTATTATTCTTTTTCAATTTAGCTTCAGTGTACTATCAGATGAAATCTTATCACTGTATTCAGAATTTATCACTTAGCTGAAGCATTTAGCACTGTCTACAATATCAAATCCAACCTCAAACATTTCCCAAGGCCTTCACATATTAGCCCTTGCTACTTTTAGAATAGTAAGGATGATGGTGACAAAAATAAAAGCTAATATTTTTCCTAGGTATTGTGCTAAAAATGTGCCACATTATCTCATTTAATTCATAGAGGATAAAATATATGAGCAAACTCAGGCTGTGAGAGGTAACTTAAACTTGGTTTGAGTCTTACTGTTTCTGTGTTCCAAAGTTGAGTGAAATCTGAGGTTATGTGATTCAGAAGCACTGTTCTTAACCTTTCACTATGCTACAAACTTCACAATATTCCAACACTCCTCAAAACCTCTTCTGTACTTGCTCTAAATGAATCAGACCAGACTCTTCCACATACTTAGTATTGCCTTATTCTTTTCTCAATGCCTTAGTTTATGCTGTTTCCTCCCTTAAAGTGTGTACTTTGTCACTTAGCCAAACATCCCTCCTCTTTCAAGGCATGAATCACATGCCTCCTCCTCCATAGCTCTTTCGCCTCAAATGCATACCTCAGATCTCATTTGTATTCCCAAAGTGCCTAGTATAGAGATACAAAGGTGATTATCTCTCAATAAATATATTTTCTGAAAGCATTAATAGCAAAGACATAAATAATCCATTATAAAACAAAGAATGTTGTCAAGCACATTTGATTCCTTGTTATAAAAGATAGATTTACTGCCAGACGTATTTCCTGTGCCAGATTTTCCATCATCAACAAAATTTTCAAAAAGATTTTCATTCACTTTCTGACTGCCCTTGGCCTGTGTCCAATTTTTTTTTTTTTTTTTAGAGCTTCCAAATTTAATTTTAAATTCAAGTGCTACTGCTGAATGCAAGCAGTATAGAGCCAGAGAAGGAGTTTTCCTTGAAGAGAAATGGGATCCATTTTAATTTAGAGGCAAATAAGGGAAGTATCCTGAGGTTGCCCCCATTACCAGGAATGGTCAGCTCCATTCCTCTGCTTTTTCACCCTGGTTTTCCTGCTCCCTTTACCCTTAGACTCAGGTCCATTCACACTCTTGGGGTAAGTCCTGGCTTGCCCGTGATGATAAAGGAGAGCTCTTCTTGAGAATGTGGTGGATTCACTAAAGCTCCAGCCAGTTTTATCACATGTTATTCTGATGTCTTTACCAAAATCCTAACCTCATGATGGCCAAACCTCCTTTTGTCTCTCTGGTATTATTGGCAGGGCATGGATGTCTGCCAAATCGTCAGGCTAGTGGCAGGAAGGGTGGCTGCTTTGGACCCTAGGCTGGCAGGACCAGGAGGCACAGTTGCCATTTCTTTAAGCTAGCCAACATTAGACATATAGGTATCATTTCAAGGGTGATAATTTAGATTTGTGACGTAACTGTACTTACTGAAAAGGCAGTATGGTGTAGTGATTGAGTGACTCTGGAGCCAAACTGCTTAAGGTCAAGTTCTAATTCCGGCACTTGTAAGTTGTGTGTGACCTTGAACAACCTTGGACAACTTATTTGATCTCTTAATAACTCAGCTTTTTTCAACTGTAAAACAGTGATAATGATAAGTCCTACCTAACAGTGTGTTTGTGAGGATTAAAAAGAATTAATATATGTCAAACATATAGAGCAATGATAACACTCAACAGTGTTAGCTATTATTGTTTAATATTTCTTCAGTAAGTAAATGAATAAAAATAATAATTTTATTGTATAGTAAAGTTTTTTTGCTTGTCTCTTTCTTCCTCAAGACCAAAAACTCCTGGAGGGCAGAGAGCAGTTATTAATCGTCTTTGTACAGCCTCAACATTTTCCAGGAGGATGATTCATTATT
This sequence comes from Neophocaena asiaeorientalis asiaeorientalis, assembly GCF_003031525.2. NCBI lineage: Eukaryota > Metazoa > Chordata > Mammalia > Artiodactyla > Phocoenidae > Neophocaena > Neophocaena asiaeorientalis. The sequence continues at coordinate 5,913,961 of NW_020174057.1, read as the reverse complement.
TGCACACAATGACTATTTGTTGAATGAATGCAAGTTGTAGTCATTAGAGAGAAAAGGTAAAGTGAAGTAGAGCTTACCATTGTAAGAGTCCAAATTATTTAGGAATAATGAGACTATGATGTTTGTAGTTTTGTCCCCTTCAGTGTTGAAGTCACACCCATAGTAATGGCAATAAAGTGGAGAGGGGAATTGTGAATCAGATGTCAAAGTTCTCAAGAGAGAAAAAAGTATGCACCTACCTATAGAAGGAAAGGAGAACTGTAAGGCTATGAATCAGATATGAGACTGAGGTTTTAAACTGGAAAAAGCTAACATTTAATAAACAATATTTACCGGAGAAATATGGAATCTTCCCAAGAAAGGATTAATTTACAAAAAACAAATTCAACAGAAAGCAGATAAGAAAAATATTCATATTTTTATACCATACATTTGAGATTTTTAATACACTAGTTACAGCTTATTAGTTTAATGTGTATGATCCATGTACTCGTGTGTTACCTCTGTATCCACAGCGTTTACAACAGTATCTTTAATAGAGTACAGATGACTGTGGGACTCTGCATTTTGGGTGGTAGTTGAGAATAATGAAATGAAAAGAATAGAGGAAGAAGCTAACTTTGATGTTATAGGCATATTCAGTCTGAAAATCAAGTATTCAGCACCTGGTATGATTAATCTATACAGCAGTCTACTCAAAGTCCTAAAAGAGGTTTTTCAGAGAAGTTCTTCTGCCCAAGAGTTCTTAGGATAAACATTTGAATAACTGACTAGCACTGAGGATGCTTCTTTCCAGTGGAGTCAACAGTGACCTCTATTGGTTTGGAGGCCTCAGGCTTCAATGCTAAAACTGTATTGTGATCAGGAGTAAATGAGCCTTGAAGACAACTCTGCTCAGGTGATTGAAGGGAGAGTTGTACCAAGAAGCTCCCTCCTCAGAATAATTGACAGTGAAGCTTTCTGAAAAAGGACCAACCAAGATGCTGTATAAAACGTAAAGCTCAAACGATATGTGAGGCAGTAATAAGTGTATATTATCATTTTGGTGCCTCCTTTACCTTCCATGCTTCCCTTTAGCGGCAATATGAACTGATTTCTCCTGTGTGGAAATGTGAGGGGAAAGAAGACAAGGGTAGATAGATGAAGTAGTGATAAAGACTGAGGGACACCTCAAGGGAGTGACCCTCACAAGTGCTTACAGGAGCCAGTGACCATTCACCTGCTGCGTAGGCCAGTGGCCATGGCCAATCACGGTTACCAGCAGTAACACCAACAATCAACAGAGAACTATACCAATGGCCAGTTAAGAAAAGAGATGCCTGCCTCTCCCCACATTGATTTTCCTCAGATTCTTCTGCTCTTCAATAGAAATGTTTCTGACTAGTGAAAACAGAGAGGGAAGATGATGAGGGATGCACCTGTGAACACAATTGATCTTTCACTCAAACACCTTTTCTATTCAAAGTCTTTTGATTTAAAAAAATCCCGTTTCACAGTGCCAACTTTTCTAATATACAAAGACTAACTACAAACTTTGATGTCTCCAGTTGAAATGTATAGCATAACTTTTTTCTTTATTTTTAATAGCTTTCAGTGGTCTCATTTTTTTTCAGCAATCCCTTTTATGTGTTACATAGAAATACAGCCAGATAAATGAAAGGCAACTTTTCCCCCAGAGACATAACAGGAAGTCTCTAATTTAAAGAGAATGTTAGGGTATGTACTCATGTAATTGACAAACAGAGAATCTACTCTAAGATGTGGCTTTTAGTATAAAGTCTATTAGGCAGCATCATGGAGGAAAATGCTTTCATCTGTGATATCGGAGATTTCCATTCTAATCCCAGCTGAGCTGACTATTTTTTTACATAAATTCTGGCATGTGTTATATCTTCTCTGGGCCTAAGACATATAGAATGAGGAGGTTCATCTAGAAAATATTTAACATCCTTTCCAAATATGAATGTCTATGACCACTTAGTGTTGGGAATGACCCCAGACTATTAACAGAAGTAAAGAGCCCTCTGACCATTGGGCAATTTCTCAGTCCATTGTGAAATCCCTCTAAAGGCATTTCATGTCAGATTGAAATATAAAAATGTTTCAAGATAGAACAAGCATCAACCTAAAAGGAGTATTTTAAACTTTTATTCCATATAGGAAAATACATTACAGAGAAAGGGCAAGGACTGAGTCTATCTTATTTATTGCTCTCTTTCCAGTGCCTGGCTCAGAGCAACATGTAAGCAGCAATCAAATAACTACTGGTTGAATGAATGAATGCAGATAATTTGCTACAGTGAAAAAAAAGTGTTTTTTAAAAAAAAAGGAAAAAAAAAAAGGATAAAATACTTCGCTAGCTTCCTTTGATCCCATGTCATCTCTACCCTGTGAGGATGTAAGCCAGTGCAGTTATAAGGCAGAATGGATGTACCAATGCAGTCTCTACCTCAAAATCTCGACAGCCCAAGGCACTACATCCATGAGTGACCACTGCATTCCTACATTGGATCCCCAGTCATTGAGTAGGGGCAGTTAATCCCTGTGCTGACTACTAGGTTTCTGCATTAACCAAAGCTTAGCCTCTTTTGCTGATAATTCCCTCTAATGCCTTATTTCAGAGCCCGAGTCTTCTATCTTCCTATTATTATGAGCATCACTCAGATTCAGATTTCTGCCTTGGTCACTGCTATAAATTCTGATTTCAGTAAGTTGCCAGCTTCCACCATGTCCCAGTTGTAATTGGGGACAGGAGTAGCGTTTTCAGATTCCTATAACTGTATAGAAGCCCATCACTTAAATTCCAATTCAAAGCAAGGCCCTGTTATCCATGGTCATCAGTTTCTTCCTTCTAATATTTATCTTATCAACCTAGAATTCTGAATATTACATACCTGCCTTTTCCATCCTGTGGCTGTTTTTGGAACTCCTTCCTATACATCTCCACTTATAGATAGGCCTGACATGAAAACCAGCTTAAAACTTCCATAGCTTGGTATAAATAAATCATCACATCTGCCATGTTGTCCTGAGTTATAACATTGGTTTCACCTACTGAAGCAATTAACAATGCTTTCCATTTTTGGATCTATGAGAACATGATCTAATAAGAATAATAAATAATAAACAATACCCTAAATTTTGAAATTAACAACACTGAGGAAAATGTTATTAGAACTTCTGATTTTACCACAAAGAAGTTTTGCATCATACTATTTTTGAAACAAAAAAAGAAAGGAAAATAAAATTCATCCATGATCTCATTCTTTAAAATGGTGTGAAAAAGAACTGAAAGTTTTTCCCTCTACTATTGGCTATTGCCTGAAGAAAATGATTGTTAGTATTTATCAAGCACCTATCATGTGCTAGGAACTGTTATAAGCCCTGAAGATATAGAAGTAAAAAAACAAACAACAAAAACACTGCCTTCATGAAGCTTATATTTTGATTGGGAAAAAATACAAATAAAGCGAAAAAAATAATGACAAGTGGTAAGAAGAAAAATAACGTTAGGATGGAGAATAGGAAGTGTTAGGGAAGTACATACTGAAATTTTAGATTGTGTAGCTGGGAAAATTTGACAGAGGAATTGATATGTAAAGCCATGCAAACCTCTGGAAAAGAACATTCCAGGCAGATGAAGTAGCAAGAATGAACGCTTTGAGTTGAGAGTGTGACTTTAATTTTTGAGGACAGCAAGAAGACCTGTGTGGATGGAGTGGAGGGTAAAGGTAAAACAGAAATGATATTATAAGCAGGTGGGAGTGGGGTGGGGGAGGACAAAGGATATATGTCAAAGTACTTTTGAGTTTTATCTGAGGCCGGTGAAAGATATTTTGGAAGACTTTGAAAAAAGAGTGACATAATCTCAGTCTAGTTTTAAAGGGTCATGATGGCTGTGTTGAAAAAATACTAAATGAGGCAAAGGGTGAATGAGAGAGACAACAAAAATTTACAGTAATTAAGGCCAGAAATGGGTTCAGACTAGTGTAGTCCTAGGAATCCTAGTCACTGAATTTATTTTTTAATAGATCTTTATTGGAGTATAATTGCTTCACAATCTGTGTTACTTTCTGTTGTACAACAAAGTGAGTCAGCCATATGCATACATATATCCCCATATCCCCTCCCTCTTCAGCCTCCCTCCTACCCTCCCTATCCCACCCCTCTAGGTCGTCGGAAAGCACCGAGCTGATCTCTCTGTGCTATGCTGCTTCCCACTAGCTATTTTACATTTGGTAGTGTATATATGTCAATGCTACTCTCACTTCACCCCAGCTTCCCCCTCTTGCCCCCCCATGTCCTCAAGTCCATTCTCTATGTCTATGCCTTTATTCCTGCCCTGCCACTAGGTTCATCAGTACCATTTTTCTTTCTTTTTTTTTTTTTTGATTCCATATATATGTGTTAGCATACAGTATTTTTCTCTTTCTGACTTACTTCACTCTGTATGACAGACTCTAGGTCCATCCAACTCCTTACAAATAACTCAATTTCATTTCTTTTTATGGTTGAGTAATATTCCTATGTGCCTCGTCTTCTTTATCCATTCATCTGTCGATGGACATTTAGGTTACTTCCATGTCCTGACTATTACAAATAGTGCTGCAATGAACATTGTGGTACATGTCTCTTTTT
>NW_020174057.1:5887272-5908691 GCF_003031525.2 Neophocaena asiaeorientalis asiaeorientalis | reverse complement strand
TTTTTTTTTTTTTTGTGGTACACAGGCCTCTCACCACTGTGGCCTCTCCTGTCATGGAGCACAGGCTCCGGACACACAGGCTCAGCAGCCATGGCTAACAGGCCCAGCCACCCCGTGGCATGTGGGATCCTCCCAGACCGGGGCATGAACCCGCGTCCCTTGCATCGACAGGTGGACTCCCAACCACTGCACCACCGGGGAAGCCCCATATCTCTTTTTGAATTATGGTTTTCTCAGGATATATGCCCAGTAGTGGGATTGCTAGGTCATATGGTAGTTCTATTTTAGTTTTTTAAGGAACCTCCATACTGTTCTCCATAGTGGTTGTATCAATTTACATTCCCATCAACAATGCAAGAGGGTGCCCTTTTCACCACATCCTTTCCAGAATTCATTGTTTGTAGATTTTTTGATGATGGCCATTCTGACAGGTGTGAGGTGATACCTCACTGTAGTTTTGATTTGCATTTCTCTAATAATTAGTGATGCTAATCATCTTTTCACGTGCCTCTTGGCCATCTGTATGTGTTCTTTGGATAAAAGTCTATTTAGGTCTTCCACCCATTTTTTAATTGGGTTTTTTTTTTTGATATTGAGCTCCATGAGCTGTTTGTATATATTGGAGATTAATCCTTTGTCTGTTGTTTCATTTGCAAATATTTTCTCCCATTCTGAGGACTGTCTTTTCATCTTGTTTATGGTTTCCTTTGTTGTGCAAAAGCTTTTAAGTTTAATTAGGTCCCATTTGTTTATTTTTGTTTTTACTTTCATTACTCTAGGAGGTGGGTCAAAAAAGATCTTGCTGTGGTTTATGTTATACAGCGTTTTTCCTATGTTTTCCTCTAAGAGTTTTATAGTGTCTGGTCTTACATTTAGGTCTTTAATCCATTTTGAGTTTATTTTTGTGTATGGTGTTAGGGAGTGTTCTACTTTCATTGTTTTACATGTAGCTGTCCAGTTTTCCCAGTACCACTTATTGAAGATGCTGTCTTTTCTCCATTGTATGTTCTTACCTCCTTTGTCATAAATTCAGTGACCATATGTGCATGGGTTTATCTCTGTGTTTTCTACCCTGTTCCATTGATCTATATTTCTGTTTTTGTGCCAGTAACATACTGTCTTGATTACTGTAGCTTTGTAGTATAGTCTGAAGTCAGGGAACCTGATTCTTCCAACTCCATTTTTCTTTCTCAAGATTGCTTTGGCTATTTGGGGTCTTTGTGTTTCTGTACGAATTGTAAAATTTTTTGTTCTAATTCTGTGAAGAATGCCATTGGTAGTTTGATAGGGATTGCATTGAATCTGTAGATGCTTTGTGTAGTATAGTCATTTGCACAATATTGATTCTTCCAATCCAAGAACATGGTATATTTCTCCATCTATTTATGTCATTTTTAAATTTCTTTTTTCAGTGTTTTATAGTTTTCTGAGTACAAGTCTTTCACCTCCTTAGGTAGGTTTATTCCTTGGTGTTTTATTCTGTTTGTTGTGATGCTAATTTGAAGGTAAAGCCAGCAGGATTTGTTAATAGTTTAGATGTGGGGTATGGAACAAATAGGGGATTCAAGGATGCCCCCAAATTTTTGAGTCTAAAGAACTGGAAAGACAGAGTTGTCATAAAGTGAGATGGGAAGACTGTTAGAGCAAGATTGGGATGGTTTAAGAATCAGAAATTCAATTTTAGACACATTAACTTTGAGATGATAATGTGTTGTTCAAGTGGAGATGTAAGTAAGCAGTTGGATATGAGTTTTGAGTCAGGGAAGAAGAGATTCAGAATGGAGCTACAAGTCTGGGTGTCATAAGAATTTAGATGGTATTTAAAGGTAGAGAGTGGACTCAGTCACCAAGGAAGTGATTGTAGATGACATGAGAATTGATTAAGGACAGACTTTGAAGTTTAGATAACTGGAAGGAGTAGAGAAACTAAGAAAGGAAAACAAGAATAAGCAACCAGAGATTTAAGAACAATACTAGGTGAATATGGTACCCTGTAAGTTAAGAGTAAAAAGTGATTTAAGGAATTGATCCTATAATTATATAGATCATATATGTGTAATCAAATATATATAGTTTTATATATGCATATGTGTGTGTCTACATGGGAGGTGGTTTTTATTTCATAAAATGAGATCATGCTGTACCTAATCATCCAAAATCTGCTTTTTAAAAAATCAATTCATTATGGAACAACTTTTTTGTATCATCTTTACTCTGAAGATTAAAGATGTTTTATTTTCAAATGTTTGACTTTCCAGCATTATTAAAACAGAATATCATGATGAACTTTAAAAATAGACATATACACAGTACAGTGAAAATATTAGCTGTGAATTTTTACAGTAACACTTGTTCTTTTCTATTTAGCAAAAATTCCCTTTGTAAAATTGAGAAACCAAAGGAGAAAAAAAAAAAAAAACAAGGATAAGGGAGTAGGAGCCAAATGGGAAAAATGTCAAATTGTTCTTATTTCTTCCAATTTCTATTAGTTCACATCAGTGCATGCTGATTCTCTCTTATTAGAATGAGGAAGTAAGCTTTGAATAGAGCAGAAAGTTTCATGAAAAAAAAAAAAAAAACAACAAAACAGCTGTTTCTGCTCATTCTTACCAGAGATAAAAGTAATGTTTTTTCTAAGATTCTAACATCATTTGGTTTCACAAACTCTATGGCAAATCACCTATGTAGGGGCAGCATGATTTTCATTAGACAGGAGAGATGAAAAAGGAGTAAATTAACAGTAGTTACAATGTGTTACTATTTGCACATTTAAGACAGGAACAATATGGTGCATTATGTCACTCCATCTGGAAAACAATGAATGAGTTGAAGACATTCTATTAGAAGATCTGAATAGAGTAATCCCTCAAAGACTTCTCAATAACACCCAGATTTCCCCCATATGAGGGCAATTTTCAAAAATGAATTGACTATGTCACAAGATATTTCATCTACTAAAACACAAATGATAATTAAACAAACAATTACTGATCATTGACTACATACCAGAAACTGTGGTGGGTACTTAATATTCTGTATAATATTTCAAATAATTCACTGTTGCTCAGAGAGTGGTGTATAGAAATATCCATTTTAAAGTAATTCTCTCAAAGAGAAAACAGAAATCTTATAGTACATATTTTGACTTTATTAGTTGGAAGTAAGTACACTGGCCAATACAGTTTTTCAATCAACAGTTCATATGATTCAAGTGTTATAATGAATTAGACATGTCATTTACAAATTTCTGAGTATTTACAGTAGACATAAGAACAACGTTAAATTTTCCGGTATGTAAAACTATCACTGAATAAAAGCCACCAAGGGGGGAAATGTTCGTCTTTTTGTTATCAACCGCCTACTAAATGCAGTTCTCCTTCTTCTTCAGCTGGGTTAAAGTAGATTTCATATCCAAAATTGTTTGTTGAGCAGATTTGGAATAAACAAGTAAGAAAGGATTGCATACTGTGGAAAAATTTCTGAACGAACATTCATTTGGACCAGACATATAATCTCTGCTCTGCTTCTGATTGACTATTTAAACTTGTCATTTAGGTATGCCCTCTGTTCCACTCTTCGTAAAATAAAGAAAGCAAACCATGACTATGCTTTCACTCATGAGAACAAGGCAATGGGATGCTGAGATGCAACTTCTAGATGTGTGTAAATACAGAATATTTTTCGGTAGCCTTAAAATTAAGAAAGAAAGTTATCAGGATATGTGAGCCTTGTTTCTGGTTTTATGGAATTATAGTTACTGTGTATAGACTTTTTTTTCCTTTTTTTTTCCTACAGAAGTAGTTTTTCTTTTTTTTTCTGTTTCATCTAAGGATTTATGTTTGTTTTCTGATTATACTTTGCAAATATTTGAATTAAGATTGCTATTGGTTTCCATTCTCTTTCCTTGCTTTTATATTTTTGTCCTTTCCCTTTATACTTCCTTGGAATTGACTCTCTGCAGCATCAATTGTGCCCTTTAGCAACAATTACATATTTTAATTTCTTATATTATTTTTGGAAATAACTCTGAAATTTTTGGAATCAAGTTGTATGTGTGTGTATCTCCTACATCACAATAAATATTTGTTGAATATTTATTCAACTTTCAGCCCTGTCTCCACTGGTTGATTTATGTTTCTTTTCTATAGATGCCAATCTTTCCCATGCAATTGATATTCTAAATTGTCATTCTAAATGTCCTTTTCCTTTCAGAAAACAATTTTCAAAATTAAGCTCTTACTCCCATTATTCATGAGAGTTCTTGCCTTTTCTAGGGCCTCATTTCATTTGTGTGCTTGGTTTTTTTTGCTTGTTTGTTCAATATTTAGAAACCCTTGGATGGGTTGTGATGAGTTTGGATCTAGAATTTGAGGGAGCTGAGAATTTCAGCCCCTTCACTGTGTACTTATTCTGCTCTAGGGTACTACAAATGTCCCCACTCAGATCTAGACCAGGAGGCCAGGTTGATGCAGAAGGATCCTAACTCACTTTGTGATATCCAGTAGAGATTTATTGAAAGTGGTGCCGGTAGACTGAGGTAGACTGAGGTTCAATCTCATGCTGGTTTTTCTGACCTGGGAGATTTCCTGTTCTTTTCTATTGAATTATTTTGTGCTGGTCTCAGCCTGTCTATAGCTAATGTTGTGGCTGAACCAGCCCTTGTGGTTCTTACTATGATTGCAAGATGCCCTCAGTGATAGCCATTAGGAAACTTTGAAAGAGACAAGCTTTATTGCTTACAAGTCCTGAAATTACATGGTACACCTGGGGCCACATAGTGAGATTGTGGGGAGAGAGAGTGAGAAAGTGTGCCTATGGGCCTGGGGTTCTGCGTTTATTAGAGTCAAGGATGAGGGCCTAGGTTTTCAACGGCTCACTCTTTGTTGATGAATTTAAAACATAAGAACGGGAATTTAAAGTGCAAGAAGAGAAACAACAAGTGGTCCAAATGGTCAGCTATTGAAATCAACAAAGGTCTCTCAAATAAAGGTGCTTGTAGGGGGTGGTGTGGGATTGTGGCTGACTCTTTATCTAGACATGCGGCTGGCAATGTATTTATTCAGGATAGACATTTCTGAAGTGGATGCCTCTTTGAAGTGGATGCCTTAGTAATTAAAGCTTAAGTCAGGCACTTTTATGAAAATAAAACAACTGTTAGAGCATACACTACAAGAATAAAGATATGAAACACTATACCCCAAGCCGTTGCAGTGCTTCTGATGCTCTTCCTATCTGTCTTTCCTCACAGCAGTTACTTCTTTGGCAATTTAGTATCACATGTTACGATGTGCTTCTATGTCTTATATCCTAATTTCCATCATGTCACCCTACTAGGTGTTATATCATTGAAGGAGTCCAGGCAGAAAACGGCTAATAGAAATGGATGAAAGTGACTGGCTCTGTCTGCAAAAATATGTGAACAAAAAAGGAACAAAGAGGGCTGCTCATTATTCAGTTCTACAAGGGTTAAGTTGCAACCTACTGCAGTTGCCCACAACAGTGTACCTAGAGGAGAATTCAGGAGGAAAAAAACAAGAGGAGGTACTCTGTGCTTTGTATAAAACATCCCTAGATAGTTAGATGCATATCTCAGGAAGAATTTCAATGATCTCAGATTCTTGCATCTTCCCATACGTAGAAAAGCACTAAAATCATTAACTTGAAATATGTGTTCTTTGTGATTAGCTGTAATCTTTTACCAAAATGTGTGCTTGACTACATGTATTTCCTATCCCTCAAAATTCGTATGTATACTGGCTCCTCCCCTACCTCTTCAGAGCAGTTCCTCAGAGCTGTCTCCCTGGCTATTTTCCTCAGTAAGACCCTGAATAAAATAAAATCACAGCACTTAGGTTTTGTATTTTTCTTTAGGTCGACAGTTTGTCCCCTCCTGTTTGGGAGTATGAACAATTTTGTGTGTCATAGAACTAGAGGGGTCAACAGGCAAATATCAGCAAATTGTGCTGAGATCAATATCTTTTTCAGTCTCTCTCTTTTTTTAGGTTTGGGGAGGCGGGTAGGGGTGAGAAGAGAGGTGGTTCTCTGTTGTGTTCTATTTCAGGGGATGGTGGTGTGGTGAGTATTCCAAGGATATTTTTCTCAACACATAACCATTGATATGCACTAAATAGGAATAGATCCCTAGACTTTGCCAAATTGTTTTCTTTTACATTTAGTTTACTCTGCTGTTTTCAGTTCTTGACATTTTAGTCTTTTTGTATATTTTCACAAATATTTACTGTGAAGTTGCAGGAAGGCTCATCATGCACTACATAATGTTTACATGTGAACAAAAGAGCATTTGAAGCTCATCTGAAATCAAAGCCACTATTACAGTTTGCTGGTTATATATGCCCATATTTCCTCTAAGCTTTCTGTGACAGTTATTAGATTGGGCTGTAAAAATTTGAGAGTATATTGAAAAACACATAAAAGAAGCACTTTCATAGAGAAATGCAAGGTCATAGCTATAAAGAATCCAGGTCTCAACTTTTATACTAGTCTACTTCTAAGTTCTTAAACAAAAATATACCATTCCTTCTCTATAAAAGTTAAAAGACAATGAGAATTAGAGAAATTCCTTATTTAAATTCTCAAGGAATGATTTCCAAATTTTCACATAATCACATTATGTTCTGAATCCAACTATAAATAAAGCCTTATATTATTATAAATAAATACATAAATATACTAGGCAGAGAAAAGAACTTTGAGCTTGAAATCAAGAATTTTCCAACTCCATCACCAACTACATTGTGATACTGATCATGATCATTAATTACAAAACTATAGAACTTTAAAAGTTCCTTAAAAATCAGTTAGAATAGGGGACTTCTCTGGAAGTCCCGCTGCAGGGAAGACTCCGCACTTCCACTGCAGGGGGCAGGGGTTCAATCCCTGGTTAGGTCCCTCATGCCGTGAGGTGCAGCCAAAAAAAAAAAAAAATCAGTTAGAATAATGGTTCAGTGTACTATAAGCTTTGTCTTCTTTTGATGAATTTGAAAATGTGATGTTCTCTCACAGAGTATGATAACTCTTCGATGGGATATTTCCTGCTTTATATTGATAATTACTGGAATATATTTTCCTATTTAAACTACTGTAGAGGTAGTCAAGTTTTAATACACATAATTTATCTTTGGAACTGTGAGAACATAATATTGAACATACAGTATAAAACTACAATCTAGAAATTCTGACATTCCATCCTCTCAGTTAAAAATATATTGTTTAGATTAACCTCTTGATTTTAGACATAATAAAAGTTGTGGCTTGATGCACAAAATTATAAAACTGATTATAAAAATGATATATGATGAACTATGAATTATGCATCCACACAGTGTTTTGTAGGAAGATTTCTAAATTCTGGGAAACAGTAATTTCTCCCAATATTTAAAATTGTTTCATGAAAGAGATGCCCAAAATAGTATGGAGGATGAGCTATGGTTTGCTAGAATAAATCTGATGAACTGATGTTCAAACTGACAGACCATGATATCCTTCAATTCAGTAATCACAGTGGTTGCAATAGGAAAGAAGGAACTATAGTAATTTTTTACCAACATTAGTATACTTATACAGATATATAGTAAATTTATATGATATATTGCATATGACCAATAAAATTTTAAATAAAAATAAAGTGAAAAAATAAAATTGAATTTCTAGAATAGCAATATTTTCTAGGATGGGTAAAGTATTTAAGAACACAGACTCAAAACTTCGATTACACAGATTCACCTCCAGCTTCTTTCTCTTACTAGCTGTCATCTGGTAAGGCTGCTTGTGTGATACCAGAGGGTAAAATTTACATTCTATTGAATATTGTATTCTTAGAAATGTGAATGTCACTTCCAGGCATTGTAAATAACTGATGCTTACGTGTTCTGTGTCTCAGTATTGTCAACTGTAAAATGGGTGTAATCATAATACTTTATCTTATGAGTTTGTTGTGGGGATTAAATGACATAATACATGTGAGGAGTTTATTAACGTACCTGGTATATAGTATGTGTTTACTTATTAAGTGGTATTAGTAAGTGCTTCCTCCATTAGTAAAATAAATATAGACCGCTAGGTTCAACATTTCCCAATTTGTTTCCATACCATCTCTAGCCTTTCCTTCATCTTTTTTTATTCAAGCTTTCATAGGAAAAACTTTTCTCTGAATTTCCATTTGAGACCAGACATGAATCCATTATAAATATCATTTTATGTGGTATTATAAACCACCCTCCTCTATTTTATGGAACTTCCATTTTAACTATATCTGCCATGAAAAGTCAAAGTTATGGCAACCTGTTTTGGTATACATGAAATACTTGGGAACACCTAAACCTCAGCCTAAATCCCTGACACTTGTAGGTAAAGCACACACACACACACATACACACACACACACAGGTATGTATACACACATACACACTGCTTGGAAAACACTTTTAACAAAAAAATAAATTAAGTTGACAGAAAATAATAACAGATGGCTCATGTGCAGTAAAAATGGGTCATGCTATCAATACTATAAGTATACTCCACCTAAATTGTACTGGTTAAACAGGTAAAGAGTTTGCCTGCTAAAATTTTAACCTAAAATTAAGATTTTTAGTATCCTACTAATATCCCCCCAAATAATCCAATCTTTACTCCACGGCTTCAGCTATATGCTATACATCTAGTTCTTCTAGGCTACCCCTAAAACTGGTCCATTTTTTAGTCAAATGTTAGGATATCAAGTGAACAGATTGATGAAAAATAGGAAAATATAAAATGGGCTCTTATATTTGTTAAGTTTTGACATTATTACCTTTCTTAAATGTAACTATTAAATAATTTCAGAGAATTAAGAGCTGTCTTCTATGTATAAAATTATATTTATATATATTATGTATACAATATCTATACATAAAGATTGTGGAAAAAACATAGCTGAAAAAATTAATTTTCTTCATGTGCTTTATTATTATCTCAGAAAAATGACAATTTTATCTATTGTAGTCACACAATCTCAGAAAAGAGAGCAATGCAGCCATTGGGATATTTGAGCATTAGTTTTTCATTGCATGCAGTAATGAAGTAATACAGTAATGCAATTGTGCAATGTCTTAATGTAATTTTTCATTACATTATTAACATCATTTTTCCTATTCACACTTAACTATAAAAACTTGAATTTCATTGCTCTGACAAAATATTGATTTCATGTATTAAATTAACAGTAGCTGGTATTAATCAAGAGCACATACATTTTCTGATCGTTTTTAATGGTGATTCTTTTGACTACAGAAAGAATGTCAATATTTTCATCAATGTTTTAGAGATGCTAGAAATATTATAAATGAATGGCTCTTAAAATTCTTAAATTCTCTCTCCAAAATAACTGAAACAGCTTTAGCAAACTACATTTCTTGAAATTGTGCATCACTACTTAGAGTAGAAGGGAAATAAGGAAACATAATCTTAAATTGGTAGTAAGAAAGTTAATGAACCTCTTTTCTTTTCTAAATTATGCTGATAGTATGAATTAAAATTAGTTTAACAGTCTGTGCAGAATATGTAGATACAAACTCATAAAATCTATTATTAAAAATCCTATAGCTCATTAAAATTAGTCATTGAATAAGGAAACCAGGGTTTACAAATCTGGCAGTGGTCAAAAACAACAAAGATGAGCATATAATGCAATTGCTATTAGTACTCCAAAATACTGAAATGTGTGTGGAGGGACCTTGACCTAATGCTAGATCATCCAACCAGTTCAAGAAATCTCACATCAATAGATGTAGTAGGCATATCATATCTCTTTAGAATAGTTGTTGTAACTATAAACAATTTTTATATATCAAATCATATACTGTTTTAAACATTTTTAATCAAAAAAGCCTTTTTCAGTAAATCTAAGAATATTAAGCCCAACATTTTTTCAACAATTTCAAAAATATAAAGCATAAGTTAAATCTGTTTTTCTCACATAATATTTGCTGACAATAATATAAAATATTAAAATAACCTGATTAAAAATAGAATTTTCCAACTAATTATTCGGTTTTCAACTAATCATACCATTTAGGAATGACTCAGTGTGGGAAAAGCAAATGTTAAATACCTAATGTGGAAAAAGGAATGTGCTGATGCAATAAATAACTACACATGGAATGAGAGAGATGCAATTTTTTTGTTTGCATGAAGCAGTATTTTAAAATACAATGTATTCTATCAGTACTGAGAGTTTGGTCCTGGTGTTAAATTAATTACTTAAATGTCATGGCTCTAAAACTAGTATTTTCATCTAAAAGGCAAACTGATTTAAGTGAATACATATTCCTGAGTACTGTTCTAAATTATCAGTTTTATTTTTCCTGTTATACAATCCAATATGCTACTGAAAACAAAGCATGAAGTATAGCTGATCAAAAAGTTAATCTTAAAGTTAGAAATAAGACTTGATTCTTGAGTGCTAAAGAGTAAGGAAAGAAGGAAATGAGGCATATAAATGAGCTCATATGCCAAGTTCTTTCTCAGACATTGCAAAGCCTCTATTGAATAACTGGGCACCTAAGCATAATAACATCACCACTAAAATCTTTATTAAAATTGAATGGCATTCTGTTCTTCTGAAAAATAGGACGCCACCAAAGTTCAATTCTATCTGCTGTACTGAACAGAGAAACCATTTACAAGATATAATGAAGCAAGAATCTCTTTAAAAATACATGAAGGGCAAATGTGTTTTCTTTATGAGCTTCACAAATTTGATGCACGTTCTAATTTCTTTCTGTTGTAGCTCCCAGGGTTCCATTGATCTTGTGGCGTGGGAGGACTGTTGCGGTATGAGTCTGTTACCAGGAGCTATATGACAGCATTAATTAAGTTGTGCTTTGGGAAAATGAAAGCAAGCAAGATGAATATTTGCCTTTCTGCCAATAAATGCTTAAGTATAGCAATATGCAGGAATTCCTGGTACGTTAATCAATTTGATTTTTCTTCTTCTTTTATTGTGTCTTTTATTCTTTCTTTTTTCCCCCCTCTCTTTCTTCCTTCTTTACTTCTTTTACTTTAGTGATGGCTTCTACTTTTGTAATACAAGGGCAGTTAGAGGGGATATATATTAGACACGGATGTGCTACAATCCTAAATTCATAGAGAATTTTAAGAAAAACACATATAATAAAATTGAGTTTCAAGAACCACTGGGTCCAGGAGAAACTTTCTTAAATACTCTGAATTTGTTATATGTGTATGGTGTTTTGTTTGCTTGTGTTTTGTTGGAAGGAGAGAAGCTGTTCTTTAACAGGAGTATGTCTCTATGAAGGATCATTTAGAGTCACTATTTTGAGGAAGGTGATCCCTCTTATCATGATCATCTGTCTAAATGTCTTTCTTCTATTCTTACTTTTATTTCAATGAGAGCTTTAACTTCATTTGCTAAGTTGCTGTTCTTTGGGAATATCTTCCACAATCTTTTTTTTTTCTTATAAGTTCAGAGGTTTTTAGAAAGAACTGTATTTGTGCAGAGGGACAAAGCATAAGGTTTAAACTTCTTCTGTGTGCTGGCTTAGTCCTCATTTAACCCCCTCCCCAATTTTGTGTCCAGCCCTTCCTCTACACTAATTACTTATATACTGTGCTGTTTACCTGTGATGTTCCTCTTGATATGCTGTTTTCTTTGCCACATTCCATCCTCAACCTCCTTGGGGAGTCTTTTTCAAGTCTCATTTTCAAGTTTTATTACATGTGTCTCTCTTCCTCAGCCAACTCAGCCTCTCTCAAGTGAATTAACCTTTCCTTTTATTTTTGGCTATTATAATTTGTTAATGCCAGCATCATAGAACTTATCATATTTTATTTTTTCAATTATTAATATATGTCTCTAGTTGGGCTGTGAGTTGCATAAGGGTAGGGTCCATGTTCTGTTTAACTTTTAAAATAGATATTCTTGTTGTAATTGTTGTCATTTTACCAAGGAATACTTGCAAAAGATTATTTCCTACATTTTTCTCCATCTCCCTTGCCTTATACTTCTATCAAAGTGAAAAACAGACATGTTCTGTCCTATGATTGTATCAAGAAATATTTATTGAGTGCCTGTTGTTTGTCAGGGCAGGCACTGCTCTTGGTGATATCCACAGAGCAGTGAAAGAGACTTTCTGTCCTCCAAGAACTTCCAATTTGGTGGGGTAAGTCTTCCTCACTTGGGGATAAGTTAATTATTAAGTATGAAAATAGTTTTTGCAATATCGGGTATATCCAATATTGAACTTCTGCACAACTAGTGGAGTGCATTTGAAGAGAAGAGAAATCTCCCCTGATATATCTATGTCATTTAAATGAGATACTTTAGTTATTAAAACCAAATGCATTATATTTTCCTATATTTAATCAATTTACTAAAAATAATGATACTTTTTTTTACTTCTTATTTGGATCATGACTTTCCAAAATAGTTGTTTATTTTTCCTGGAATTACTAATTCCCCTTGGTTTTCTTTTGTTTCCTGATTGTTTATAGAATAAGAAATAATTACCTTCAATAAATCACTAAGTTGACCCATTGCTTAATAATATGTTTGTTAAAAAGGACAATAATAGGAAGACTTCTTAGGCTTCAGTAAGTCTATAATCCAGAAATTTTCTTTAATTGCAGTTTTGAGACCTTTCCAAAATTTATTGATAACTTGAGTTATTTTTGGCTTTGCTAAAGTGTTTCTTCAAATAACAATTTTTAGAAGTGTGCAGACTTTCTTATTCTTCAAATTCTAAAACTGTTGTTATTTTGCTCAAACTTGATAGTATAGCTGGGAATGGAATTCAAGATTCAAAGCAGTTTCAGTGAAGACACTGAATGTATTTCTGCATTTTCTTTAAGTGTTCAGTTTTGCTGGAGAGAAATCTGTTGCCCTTTTCTCCCATACCTGCCTAAATATTAATTAAATCCCCCCACATATTCTTACCTCTAGGAAAGAAGGAATTATATAGCTCATACATTTTCTCTTAATGGTGCCTATCATGGTATTTGTGTTGGAATAGGTGCTCCAAAGAGTGTTATTGATAAGAAGATGATGATAATAATATGTATGATTTCTTATCAGTGTTTAAGATATAAGCACAAACCTTTTCCTCATCCACTCCTCCCTAATTTAAAAATTGCATCCACTCAGAAACCTGTTAATCATTCTACATCTTGCTTACACATATATCAGTTCACTTAATTTGTTAACATTGATTAAGTACCTTCTCTTGTGTGTCAGGCACAATCTAAGAGCTGGGAATAAAGTGGGTAAAGGAAAAACTCCTTACCTCATTTGAGCTTACTTTCCAGTATACTAGCAATAATAATGCAAAAGCATCTTGAATTATACACTTCTCTGCATCTCTATAGCTGCTATGGGCTTAATGTTTGTGTCCCTCCCTCCCAAATTCATATAATGAGACCCTAACCCCCAAAGTGATAGTATTAGAGGTGGGGGCTTTTGCAAGGTAATTATATCATGAGGGTAGAGCCATCGTGAATGGGATTAGTGACCTTATAAGAAGAGACAGACAGACAGACATGATCTCTTTTATTGACTCATGAAGAAAAAGCAAAAAGTCATCCATCTACCAACAAGGAAGAGCGCTCTCACCAAAAATTAACCTTGCTGGCACCCAGATCTTGGGCTTCTAGTCTCCAGAACTCTGGGAAATAAATATCTGTTAAGTCACCCTTTCTATGGTATTTGTTATAGCAACCCGAGCTGATTAAGACAATAGCTGTTGTCATCTCTCACCGATAGTACTAAAGTAGCCTTCCTACATATTCCCTCCAACAATCTTCAGATCTCACTAGAACTTACAACTCACTAATCTTACCGTCCTCTCACTATTCCTCTTTTACCTCCCTACCTCCATTATTCATAGTTCTTAGTTTGCTTAATTTCAATGGTGATCCTGTTACTAACCCAAAGCGTATATCCTCTTCTCCTGATGTGACAAACTTCTGGCTAAGTCACAACTCTGGTTAAAGTTCACCTATCCACAATTCTCCTGGTACACCCATGCAGCTGAGCATGGCTAGAGACTAACACACAACTCTTGACCTTGCCACACTCATTGTCTTTCTCTACTGCCCATAACTTTCACGATATTTTCTTACTGTTTTGGGATCTTTGTCCTATTCCCTTGACCTGGCATCTCTTCCCTCACTTTTTTGTACTACTCATTGCTCTTCATTCTATAGCTCTCAGTTCAAATATCCACTTCCCTGCACAGCCCCTCTCTGGCTGACATTTTAAAAATAATATATATATATATATATTCCTTTATATTGATATATTTTCATTTCATATAACCATTCTCTTTCATTTTATTCTTTGATTTCACAAAATGAAAGACATGGGATTATAAAGGAAACAAAGTATATCAAAATGATTTTATTATGGTATTTAAAAGAAATGTTGATGGAGTAATATATGTGATTCTTTATTAATGCATTTAATGGAATGATCTTGCTATGGATCTAATAATTATCATAATTGCTTGGGACTAAATGACAGCTTGAAATATCCATAACAACTACTATATAATACAAAAATACCTGTGATTTTTATTGGTGAAAAACTCAGAGGTAGTACTGATATGATTATCAGTTTATTCACAATTGAAGGAAAAGCTAAAATTCAATTAGAGGTTTTGGAAAATAAAGATAATTTTTCTCATTTAATTTCATAATTTCCATGAAATTTTCCTGAAGACTCTGTAGGATTCTATGGTGCCCTGGTTAAAAACCCTGACAAGTCCAAATCCCTCATTTTGTGGATAAAAAACACTTTTTACATCCTATGGATTTGTCTATGTAAGTTAGGTGAGAAGGGAAACGTACTCTCCCTACCCTTATTCCAGTGCTGAAAGGCCAAAACACAGTCTCTGAAGAAAGTCACACAGTAGGTACAGGAAGGGCTATACATTGAAATACTGTTGGACAACATTACATATAGTAGTGCTTTATTAGGTCCTTAAAGGAAGGTCCTAAAAATTGCAAGTATTACCTATTAAATTAAGTAACAAAACTACTTGTACCTGATCCCACCACTGTTATACTCCATCCCTCTCCTTCTACTTATCTCCTTGGGCCACTTATCACTAACTGAAAAAAATGCAGTATCTCTAATATACTAAATATCTTATTTCGTGTTTTTGTTAACTGTTTTTACTGTGTACCCTACTAGACTATAGGCTTCATAAAAGCAAGGACTTTCAGTCTCTCATACCATTGTATTTCTTGCACAAACAATGTTGCCTGGCACTTAGTAGGTGCCAAAAAATGCTTGTTGAATAAATTAATGACTGAATTGACCAGAGTATAAAATCCACTTTATACAAAATGTCCTTTAATTTGCATTAAAACTGTGCCTGCGTACTGCAAAAAAAACCAAAAAAAAAAAAAAAAAAAAAAAAGTTTTAGAAATTCAAAAATAATATAGAATGACATATCAATGAGTAAAATGTAAGGATTCTTCATTGCTAGCTAATAAGGGGGTAATGCAAAAATCGTGAAGTATCCTAAAGCTACTAATACAAAAATACGGTAGTAGAATTTTTATTCTTAATTATAAAAGATGAAGATTAAACTAACAAATCATCATTATATTAAATGATAAGAAGAGTTTCATGATTTATTAACACTCAATTAGGAAGTGTATTCATTTATTACTTGCATTTAGAAGAATATATATAGAATATTGGTCTTATACTTGACTGGAAAAGCAAACTTACCACTTTTCAGAGTAAGTTGGCCTGGGAAAAAATATATCTATTTATGTACTAGTAGTTAGAATTCTCTAAGGGAATTTTCAAATCTTCATGGAGGTAGGTGGAAGATGCACTTGTTTAAAATGAAGGGAGACATTAGAAAAGCATGTAGGAGGAATGAGTGAAATGACACAGGCAGGAGCAAAAGCACAGCAGTGGGAAAGAGAGATACTCGACCTTGATGTGGGT
Organism: Neophocaena asiaeorientalis asiaeorientalis; assembly: GCF_003031525.2. Lineage (NCBI taxonomy): Eukaryota > Metazoa > Chordata > Mammalia > Artiodactyla > Phocoenidae > Neophocaena > Neophocaena asiaeorientalis. The sequence continues at coordinate 5,892,714 of NW_020174057.1, read as the reverse complement.
GGTGAGGAGTAGGCAGTGAAATGTGTTATGGGAATTAAAAATAAGAGGTACTTGGAAGAAAACTGAGTTTTAAAAGACCCAGGAATGTCAAACACATGAGGAAACGGCACTAGTCCTTGTTCCCAGCTCTGTGAGAAGTGCTGCACACCCGTTGACCTCATAGCAGGCATGAAGAATTTGTCTGCCATTGTAATTTAGGGCAATGAGTTCATGGACCTCTCCTTCCATGATGGGCACTTTATGAAATGTAGAATTATTTGATAAAGACTAAAAAACCATGCTAGAGAAAAAAACTCTCTTCCTTCTATTGTTTCTTATTAAAACTCCCTCTTGATTCTAATGATAATGATTAGAGTGGTTAAAAGAATAGACACTGACCTATATGGGAAAAGAATTTGAAAAAGAATTGATATATGTATATGTATAACTGAATCACTATGTTGTACACCTAAAACTAACACAACCTTGTAAATCAACTGTACTGTAATATAAAATAAAAATTAAACAAAAAAGAATAGACGTTGAAATTAGATAATCTTGACTCCAGTTGTAGGTGTCCCATTTACCAGCTATGTATCACTGTCCAAGTACTTAGCTTCCCTGAATCTCAGTTTTTGCTGGGATAAAATGAGTCAATGTAAAAGCAAGCAGGGCTAGCATCAGGCCCAGCACATAGATATAATCCCCCAATAAACATTGTGAATTATTATTCTTTTTATTTCTATTATTTTTATTATTATTCTGTGCCAGATGCAAATCTACTTGATTTGATTTGGTACAGTTTTTCTATTTTATTCTAAAAAATATTTGCATAAACTCCATGATTTTTTTGTTCAAATACCAAGAAACTAATATTTTATATAATGCTATTTTACTTCATAACTTGTATTTACGTCAGGATGGCCAAATATGTCTTTATTTACCCGAAATTCAATAATATAGAGGTTGAAACTAGTTTACTAAAAATGTAGAAACAGGGCTTCCCTGGTGGCACAGTGGTTGAGAGTCCACCTGCCGATGCAGGGGACATGGGTTCGTGACCCGATCTGGGAAGATGCCACATGCCGCGGAGCGGCTGGGCCTGTGAGCCATGGCCACTGAGCCTGCGTGTCCGGAGCCTGTGCTCCGCAACAGGAGAGGCCACAACAGTGAGAGGCCCACGTACCGCAAAAAAAAAAAAAAAAAAAAAATGTAGAAACAATATTACTGAGTATACAGTGATTCAGGCATGTAAAATGACAGTTAAGCAATATTAAGTTGGCTGAATTTTCCCTATACTTAATCAATTACTGGTAGTTTCTTCCTAATCTCCATTATATTTCTAACATGACTCTTAGACACAGAAATATCTTGAAGATGCAGACTTAATTTCCAGGACTTGATTTTCCAAAAACTTCATGTGATTTCAAGCAAGTACTTTCATATTTTAAAGAGATAAGTATGCTAAAATAATGATAAAGTATAATATCAAAACAACTGATCCCATTCCAAATAAAAATCCCTGCTGCTCAAAAGATGAAAGAAACAATCTCTGAATCATGAATTAATCTCAGGTGTCCAATATCCAATCTGTTTTGTGTAAGAGTACCTACTTTTTTCCTGAAGATGCTCTATAAAGGGTTAGAAACTACGATTTAGTTGTTCCACCTAAATTATTGTAGGCCTTGCAGAAAAAGTATAATCAACATTTTTCAGACAGCCTGTTTGTATGACTAATTTATTTATTTATAAGTCACCTTGTTCCAAAAGAGCAAAGTCTATAATTAGGTGGGACCAAAATACTATCACTGAGATTTATACTGATAGATAGGGTTTTTTCTGCAAAACTATGAAAACAATAAATTAAAGATTGACTGAGAATCAATTGAAGATTGAGGGTGCTCCTGAAATGGCCTCTCAACTATCAGGTGACTGCCAATTGATACCATGTATATATGAGCAGAAAATAAAATAAGTGAATACATGGATGTGTGTAAAAACAAATTCATGGTAGAAGAGGCTACAGTAAAAAGTGTAAAATGTTTATCAATATACTCAAGGCATTAAACTGCCCTGTTTAATCTGGTGGGGAAAAGAAGTTCCTTTTAAAAGGACTTAATTTATTTAAAATAACTTTTTAAAATAAAATGAGGTTTTGAAAGTCTACACTAGGAAAATGCATAAATTCCTAAAAGACAGGTACAAAATTTTTCATAATCTTACACACAATGGCCCCAAACTAGAAACAGCCTAATGTCAACAAGAGCAGTGTTTTAAAGAATGGGGTTGTGATTTGCGTCCTCTCCCGTTTTTTCTTGATGAGTCTGGCTAAAGGTTTATCAATTTTGTTTATCTTCTCAAAGAACCAGGTTTTAGTTTTATTGATCTTTGCTATTGTTTTCTTCATTTCTATTTCACTTATTTCTGCCCTGATCTTTATGATTACTTTCCTTCTACTGACTTTGGGTTTTCTTTCTTCTTCTTTCTCTAGTTGCTTTAGGTGTAAGGTTAGATTGTTTATTTGAGATTTTTCTTGTTTCTTGAGGTGAGAATGAATTGCCATAAACTTCCGTCTTAGAACTGCTTTTGCTGCGTCACATAGGTTTTGAGTCTTTGTGTTTTCACTGTCATTTGTTTCTAGGTATTTTTTTAATTTCCTCTTTGTTTTCTTCAGCGTTCTGTTGGCTATGTAGTAGCACACTGTTTAGCCTCCATGTATTTGTGTTTTTTACAGTTTTTTTCCTGTAACTGATTTCTAATCTCATAGCATTGTGGTTAAAAAGATGCTTGGTACGATTCCAATTTTCTTAAATTTTCTGAGGCTTGATTTGTGACTGAAGACATGATCTATCCTGGAGAATGTTCTGTGTGCACTTGAGAAGAAAGTGTATCTGCCACTTTCAGGTGGAATCTCCTATAATATCAATTAAATCTATCTGATCTGTTGTGTCATTTAAAGCTTATGTTTCCTTACTTATTTTCTGTTTGGATGATCTGTCCATTGGTGTAAGTGGGGTGTTAAAGTCCCCTACTATTATTGTGTTGCTGTCAATTTCCCCTTTTATGGTTGTTAGCATTTGCCTTATGTATTGAGGTGCTCCTATGTTGAGTGCATAAATATTTATAATTGTTACATCATCTTCTTGGATTGATACCTTGATCATTATGTAGTGTCCTTCCTTATCTCTTGTAACAGTCTTTATTTTAAAGTCTATTTTATCTGGTACGAGTATTGCTACTCCAGCTTTCTTTCGATTTCCATTTGCATGGAATATCTTTTTCCATCCCCTCACTTTCAGTCTGTATGTATCCCTGGGTCTGAAGTGGGTCTCTTGCAGACAGCATATATATGGGTCTTGTTTTTATATCCATTCAGCCAGTCTGTGTCTTTTGGTTGGGGCATTTAATGCATTTAGCCAGACTCATCAAGAAAAAAAAGGAGAGGATGTAAATCAATAAAATTAGAAATGAAAAAGGAGAAGTCACAACTGACACCGCAGAAATACAAAGGATTATAAGAGACTACTGCAAACAACTATATGCCAATAAAATGGACAACCTCAAAGAAATGGACAAATTCTTGGAAAGGTACAATTTTCCAAGATTGAACCAGGACGAATTAGAAAATATAAGCAGACATATCACAAGTAATGAAATTGAAACTGTAACTGAAAATCTTCCAAAAAACAAAAGTCCAGGACCAGATGGCTTCACAGGCAAATTCTATCAAACATTTAGAGAAGAGCTAACACTTATCCTTCTCAAACTTCCAAAAAATTGCAGAGGGAGGAATGTTCCCAAATTCATTCTATGAGGGCACCATCACTCTGATACCAAAACTAGATAAAGATATCACAAGAAAAGAAAATTATAGACCAATATCACTGATGAACATAGACGTAAAAATTCTCAACAAAAAAATAGGAAACAGAATCCAACAACACATTAAAAGGATTATACACCATGATCAAGTGGGATTTATCCCAGGAATGCAAGGATTCTTCAATATATGCAAATCAATGTGGTACACCATATTAACAGATTAAGGAATAAAAAACATATGATTATCTCAATAGATGCAGAAAAGGCTTTGGACAAAATTCAACACCACTTTATGATAAAAACTCTCCAGAAAATGGACATAGAGGGAACCTACCTCAACATAATAAAGGGTGTATATGACAAACCCTCAGCAAACATCATTCTCAATGGTGAAAACTGAAAGCATTTCCACTAAGATCAGGAACAAGACAAGGATGTCCACACTTTCCGTTTTTATTCAACATAGTGTTGGAAGTCCTAGCCACGGCAATCAGGGAAGGAAAAGAAATAAAAGGAATACAAATTGGAAATAAAGAAGTAAAACTATCACTGTTTGCAGATGACATGATGCTATACATAGAAAATCCTAAAGATGCCACCAGAAAACTATTAGAACTAATCAATGAATTTGGTAAGGTTGCAGGATACAAAATTAATGCACAGAAATCTCTTGCATTCCTATACACTAATAACAAAAGATTAGAAAGAGAGATTAAGGAAACAATCCCATTTACCATCGCAACAAAAAGAATAAAATACCTATGAATAAACCTACCTAAGGAGGCAAAAACCTGTACTCAGAAAACTATAAAACACTGATGAAAGAAATCAAAGATGACACAAACATGTGGAAAGATATACCATGTTCTTGGATTAGAAGAATCAACATTGTGAAAATGGCTATACTACCCAAAGCAATCTACAGATTCAATGCAATCCCTATCAAATTACCAATGGCATTCTTCATAGAATTAGAACAAAAAATTTTACAATTTGTATAGAAATGCAAAAGACCCTGAATAGCCAAAGTAATCTTGAGAAAGAAAAATGGAGCTGGAGGAATCAGGCTCCCCAACTTCAGACTACAGTACAAAGGTACAGTAATCAAGACAGTATGTTAGTAACATTAAAAACAGAAATATAGATCAATGGAACAGGGTAGAAAGCCCAGAGATAAACTCATGCACATATGGTCACCAAATTTATGACTAAGGAGGCAAGAACATACAATGGAGAAAAGACAGCATCTTCAATAAGTGTTGCTGGGAAAACTGGACAGCTACATGTAAAAGAATGAAGTTAGAACACTACCTAACACCATACACAAAAATAAACTCAAAATGGATTAAAGACCTAAATGTAAGACCAGACACTATAAAACTCTTAGAGGAAAACATAGGAAACACATACTTTAACATAAACCACAGCAAGATATTTTTGACCCACCTCCTAGAGTAATGAAAAGAAAAAGAAACAAATGGACCCTAAATTAAACTTAAAATCTTTTGCACAGCCAAGGAAACTATAAACAAGGCGAAAAGACCACCCTCAGAATGGGAGAAAATATTTGCAAATGAAGCAATAGACAAAGGATTAATCTCCAAAATATACAAACAGCTCATGGAGCTCAATATCAAAAAA